>NC_046158.1:50395853-50588353 GCF_011064425.1 Rattus rattus | reverse complement strand
TTCCAAACCTTCTAGCTTGCCAAACCTTAGCCGTTCACGTTTGCTTTGGTTGTCTGTGCCTTGCGTGTCGTAGTCAACATATTGCCTCCAAGACAAGTATCAAGAAGACTCCTCCAGAGATTGTTCCAGGAATGTTACGTGTTGAGAAGTCCATTTATTATTACTCACTATGATCACATGTATTCAATATAGCAACAGCCAGGGCAGCGAGGCAAGAGATTAATAAAAGGCATTCAAATCGAAAAGAAAGATTATCTCTGCAGATGCTACGATTTTATATAAAACGCAAAACCTCAAAGGCTACACATCACACACACACACACACACACACCCCTGTTAGAATAAATGAATTCAGTAAAGTTGCAAGAGACAAACTCAATCAATCAAATGACTTGCACCTGTGTGTGCTAGTGCACACCTGCGCTAACCCCAGCACAGAGACTGCTGAGGCAGGGGGACTGTGGGTTGAAGGCCAATCTTGGCTACATACCAAGTTCCATGCTATTCTGGGCTACGTAGCAAGACTTTACTTTCTAAGAAGCAGTTTCCTTTCTGTGGAACAACAAACAATTCAAAGGGAAGTTAAAGAAACACTCCCATTGACAGTACCAGTAGAAATAAAACACTTAGAAATGAACCAAGGGGGTGGAACTTATACACCGAGAACTGTAGAACCCGCGTGAGGTAACTTAAGGAAGACACAAATGAATGGAAAGACAACTTTTGGGGGAAGAGTTAATTTTGCTACAATGTCTATGTTACCTGAGGTAATTTACAAATTTAACGAAGCCCATCGAAACACTGATATTTCTAGAAATAGAAAAGAACCTCCAAGGTCATATCTATGCACCTCCAAGGTCATATCGACTCACCGACGACTCCTAATGACCCAAGTGTCCCAGGAAAGAGGAGTGAACATGGAGGCATCACACTCTAAAGATGCAGTAATCAAGGCAGTGTGACACTGGCATGGGGACAGACACAGAGTTACGGGACAGACGAGTGGCTTGGAAATACCCTCCTGTGTAAGTTCCTTGACCTTTAACGAGAAAGACAGGGTTCCCTTAGGAGGCAAAAAGGATGGTTATGTCAATAGTGTTTTTAAAACTACATATTTGGGTGAAAAAAAAAGCCAAAATCTTCATAACAAATATTGACTCAAACTTCAAAGACTTAAATATTGAACTCCAAGAAACCAGAACCCATGAGTCAAGGTGGCCCCAGCAGAACCATGAGTCAAAGTGGCCCCAGCAGAACCATGAGTCAAGGTGGCCCCAGCAGAACCATGAGACAAGGTGGCCCCAGCAGAACCATGAGACAAGGTGGCCCCAGCAGAACCATGAGTCAAGGTGGCCCGCACCACAGCAGGACGGCGAACTCTCCTCCTGCGACGAGGGCTGGCAATGGCTTCTGGGTGAGACGAAGAACAGCTAGTTTTGGTCTTGCCTTGGCTGGTGACTGGGCCTTCACCACGTGTTTAACTCAGGTCTGCGTTGGGCAGAGCTGAAGTGGAGCTGGATGCTAGTGTTTTAGCTAAGGAATTACGGTCCGGGAATTCTGCGGAAGAGAGACATGTCTTGCCCCAAGAGGGTGGAGGATTTAAAGGCACTCATTAGAGCAGGGTCGCTATGATTAAAGACAGATTTTTCTCCTTCGTTCACACAGTGGCATGCTGCAAAGACCCATTTGTACCAAAATCAAATGAGCCAAGCATGTCTCCTCGGGGATGACGGTGTCATCTTTCTGTGTGTTCGCTCTCCAAAATGATATGCTCTAGTCCTTAAGTTAAGTCCCTTGCAGGAAGAGGAGATTTTCTTGGTCTAGATAAAATTGCCTATCTTCATAACCAGTTGGGAAAAAAATGTTTCCTGTATCCTAAACATCTCCAAGAAGAACAGTATACACCAGCTCCAACCTGTTTCCAATTGGGCTTCACTCTACTGGCTGGAGAGAACTAATCCCGTCTCCCATGGGCAACATCAAAGGAAAGATGGCAGGGTTTTCCGGGCTGGAGAATGCGGTCAGCGGTGGCGAGCCTGCGGGTCTACAAATAGCAGAATTACATTTGTTAGGGTGTTTGATTGGGCTCAAAATAGGATAAGTAGCAGGCTGGGCAATGGACCTACGGTAAACATATTAGACCGTCCACGCTCTACAGGTGTTTTACATATAGGATTCTTTTATGTGTAAAACTGGGGAGAAAACAGCTGTTGCACAGCCCTTCTTTTCCCAGCAGGCCTTTCCTTTAAAGAATAATGAATATATATTGCTCCCTGCACATTCTCTATTTCTGCTGTCACAAAGATTGTATCCAGGAGGCACGCGAGTCCAGGAGATCCATTTGATGATGGGTGAGTACCACGAATTAATTTGGCCGGATTTCTGGAAGTTGCACCCAACTATCCTGTCCTCTTTGAAGTGCCACATAAGATGGCAATTTGACGGCTGCTGGCTCTCTCCAGTCTCTTTTGTGGTAGATGAAAGGACCGACGTCATGTAAATCACTACGGCGTTCAGACTTTCTGCATACATTGTTCCCTCAAGGGACAAATTTGTGTTGTCGGGAAGGTGACCCATGCACCTTCAGTGGAATGAAAAGTGTGGATGGCTCCTAGGACTGCCCCATCAAGCCGGCAAGCCTTCAGACTTGGTGGAACACAGGGAAGGAGAGTCTCTTGATGGGAAGCTAACTGCTCCGGGAGTCAGGTGTGTGTCCCTGGGGATTCCGCCACCTTGTGACAAGAGGCGTGGGGCCAGATTGTAGCCCTAGAATTCAGCTGCTCACCAGAATTGACTTTGCTCACATGATGGCCATGTCTGCTGGAAGTAGGAAGAAAGGAATGCAGCATTGAGTTGAGAGCGTTCGTGGACTTCAAAGGGTTGTGAACCGGGCACACTTGCTACTTCCTGGTTCCTTCTGCCTGGCTTATGACACACTTTAGATCCAAGAATTCTCAAGACCAAGTTGGAAGTTGCAAACTTTGCGCATATCTGATCAGAATTTAGTGATCTCTTTTGAGTCAGGTACGGCGTTTCTTTTGTTGTCTTTTTTTTTACTTGTTATTAATTGTGTATGTGTGTGTAGGTTGGAGTGCAGGCACACACGCCACAGTGAGAGCATGTGAAGGTCAGAGAACAACTTTGTGACGTCAGCTCTCTCCTTTCACCTTCAAGGAAGTTCTAGGGATTGAGCTCATGTTTACAGAGCAAGCACTTGATCCACCAGGTCCTCTCCCAGCCCCAGATACAGTATTTCTTCTCCTGGGATTTCCTGCTTTGGCTGATAACTGGTACTCAGTCAATACTGAGTTCCAGACCAGGCAGAGCTTTATAGTAAGACCCTATTGGGGAGGCTTTTAAAGTGTGTGTGTGTGTGTATCTGTGTGTATATACATACACTCAGATGAAATATCAGAGAATTTTTTCTATAAAGCGACAGTATAAATATACCTAAAATCTGAACGTGCACTCTAGGTACAATTTTCTTGACTTTTCAGGTCTTTGGAATACTACGTTTCTATAGTTGCTGGTAGTCTATGTAAAGCATTTTCAAAGAACAAACTGCTTGATCCCACTCTCAGTTGGTGGTTGGTATTTGGAACCAGAAGCAGATGTAATGGTTAACCAACGGTGAGCAGTAATTTTTATATGTCTTATTTTAGCATGAATTTAATTTCAGTCTCTCTTCTTTTACAGCAATGAGGGGACAGCCAGCATCTACAATTTTACACCCCCATTTCATAGCTTTTATTGGCTTATACTTTATTCAATTGTAGTCGTTAGTAAAAGCACTGGTTTGTTGTCCATAATGCCTCCTTGCCTGCTTGTGACTAGAATTATGGGGTTGTTTTATTCAGAAGTGGTCAGTGAAGTTACTCATCCCGACAGACAAAAATAATTCAAATAAAAGCCGAGTGTGATGGCACAGGCTAGCCCCAGCACACAAAAAACAAAATCTGCATTTGAGGCTAGCCTGAACTATATAACAAGTTCCAGTACAGCCAGGGCTACATAGTAAGACCCTGTCTAAACAAAACAAAACAACAAAACAAAAACAACCTCCCACCAAATGAAAACAAAAAAGAAACAAACAACAAACAAACAATCCATAAAGTATGTCAAATGAGGGAAGTTTGGCCTTCTGCCTCACTTTTAAAAACGAATGCAACTTCCAATTCAGCACCCTTAGGCAAGAAAACTCTTGGCTACCTTTGAAAATGTTTCAGGAAAGAGAAAAAGCACATAGAACCTTGCCCTTCTGTTTCTCAAAGACGGTCAGACTGAAGCCAGTCTCCAACCTGCCACTGGGGAAGCGACATTCTGAGGCTACGAACATGAATGTGAATTATTGATGAACCATAGCACAGGCCCTGGCAGACCACAAAATCTATTTTAAACATTCTCTTCCATACACAGCAGATTCTGCCGTGCCACTGTGTGCTCTCAAAGCCACAGATACATCAGGGAAACATGGGTGAAGCCGTTACTGCTCTGCCCGTCTGTTCACAGTATACATCGTTATTCAAGAAATTTACGAACCATAGTGATGGAAAATCACAGTAAGAAAAGAGAGGGAACGTAGGCTCTGTCAGAAACAAGGGTGACATTTTTATTCAAGAGCCCCTTAATGATGGAAAATCACGGTGAAAGGCAGAGACAAAAAAACTGGGTTTCTATAAAGGACCAGACACACGCCAGTTGTACAAGTAGAACTACTGTAGCAGACGCATAAAAATAAAGAAAAACAAGATTAACGAGACAAGTTGTACTGGGGCTGTCGTACAAAGCAGCAACAAACCACAGCGCATTCTGCAGATTAATTTCAATGAATCTTCTGGAAAAAAGCAGGGAGATTGACCGCATCCATATTGATGATGCTGGAATGGAACTCTCAGAAACAGCCGCGGCATAAAACGGCATGTGAAATGTTTTGTCCTTAAACGGGTTGTAGATTGGATCACAGGACCGTCAGGAAAATGAAAGGGACATCTACAAGGACATCATAACAGGGCCACAGCTGTGTGATGAGCAATTACAACATCAGTGCTAAAACCCCCAGCTTGAAAGAGAAACATCAGTGTGGAAATAAAAGGAAATGTCAACGGTCGGCAGATGAGGTAGGAGAAAGTGGAGAGTGGCTTTTATTGAGAGTCAGTCGTTTGTGCTGTGTGCGTACCATCTATCTCTGATAAAATGGACCACAGACAGTTGAAGAAAAATGAGGATTTGTTTCATTCCTGTGTTGCACTCATTCCCCTTCGAACTATCAGCTGAGGCAGCCTGGGAGTCAGCCCTGCTTCCCGTTGCTGGGCGTAGACATTTCTGGAAGCTGTGTAAGTGTCATGGGTTCCTACAGATTTGTAGACCTGTCCTTTATGTACCTGTGTATCTCGAAAGTTTCAAGTAAATAGTTTAAATGTGTGATAACAGGGTCTGCTTAGTCCAATGTTACAGTGTAAAGTTTTACAAGTCTTGCTATTAAAAGGCAAATGCTCCTTTATTTGTTGGTCTTATTGGAGTTCTGGCCTCTAGTTTTATAAGGCTGGGGAGCAACGTATCATGTCAAGTTCTACAGTTCTGTGTAACACAGAGGAAAAGGACACCCACCCTAAGCTCCTTCTCTCTTCCTATAGCTCTACATGCAGGATTGCAAGGGACTGAGCTATTCACAAGTTGCTGAGGCAAAGCAAAGTCTGCATGGAGGGGCAGAGGCACAGGGCGAGGGTTGTTTCTAGCCCACAGTTAGAAAGGCAAAGCAAGCCTGAGATAACGGTGCCTGTTAGGTTAGGCTCTTTGCAAGTACCCTCCAGAAGACAGCGGGAAGGTAAGGTATCTCTGGAGAAGTTAAACTAAGACAACTTTCAGTGTTGATACGGTTGTTTGAATAAGAGTGCCTCCCCCTTCTCCCCACCACTTTGCCATAGACTCCTATGTTTGACTACTCTGTGGGGGACCTGCTCAGCAAGGATTAGGCACTTCCTTGGAGGGTGTGTGTCACTGGGACAGCTTTGAGGTTTCAGTGTCTGTCTCCGGCTTGTAGAGTCAGAGGAGAGCTCTCGGCTGTTCCTTGGCCATGCCTCTTCTCCACCATTGTGGACACGGACCCTCTGAAACACTGAGTCCAATTAAACGTCTTCTTTTCTTAAGTTGCCTCAGTTATAGTGTTTTATCCCAGAAATGGAAGAGCAACTGATACAGAGGGTTACGTGGCAAGACTTTGTCTCAAAATGGGAAAGGAGAGAGAGAGGTGGGGACATTTGTATTGTCTTCCGTTTGAATGTTGGCTAGATTTAATGAGAATTAGATTATAATGAAGAAAATGATCAGTTATGAAAGATTCTAGGGTTTCTTCTTGAGCCATTCATTGGCAGGTGTCATTTCCCTAGGGACACAGTTGTTCTGTGGAGAAGCCAAAACCAGGCAAGGAAACAAAACCCCTAAGAACAGCAATACAAGTAACTAAGGCCACCTTTTCTCCTTCTCCTTCTCCTTCTTCTCCTTCTCTTTCTCCTTGTCCTTGTCCTTCTTCTCCTCCTTTTCTCCCTCCTCCTCTTCCTCCCTTTCTTTTCTCCCTCTCCTACCCTTCTCCTCCTTCTCCTCCTTCTTTCTTCCTCTCTCTCTCTCTCTCTCTCTCTCTCTCTCTCTCTCTCTCTCTCTCTCTCTTTTCAAGGCGAGGTTCCTCTGTGTAGCCCTGGCTGTCCCAGGACTCAAGCTGTAGACCAGGCTGGCCTCAAACTCAGAGATTCACATCCCTCTGCCTCTGGAGTGCTGGGATTAAAGGCATGAGCCACCACCTTGGTAACTGAGGCCTTCTGCCAAGAACCATGTACATGAGCAACGCATTAGCCCCAGTCAAGCTTCAGATGACGGGTATCTCCGGCTAACATCTTCAGGTCGATGGTGTGGGGAGAAGAAAACAACAATCCTGCTGCCAAGGCATGTATTTATCACTCACAGAAGGCAACCAGAGTGTGATGTTGCCTTTCTCTGTCAGTTGCCCCTGTGTTCCTATGATCCATCTCATCCCTCATTCCGAAAGGACGTTAATGGGTCTCGGCAGTAGGCCAGCAGCCTCATTATCTCTGTGAACTCTGTCTCTTCTCCATTGCTGTGGAGTTGCCCTTACCCTTCCATGGGACTCTTTTACCTTCTCAGGGAACTTACACCATTGTCAACGTTTTCCTATCGCATACTCTAATCGCTCCTCGTCTGTTGGCTCATCCCACTGGCGTCCAAGCATCTTCTAGCACCTCGTGGTTGTCTTTCAGCTGTAAGCAGCAGGTACAATTAACGCCCAGTTAGAGCTTTGACAAAGTTCCTGCCTCCTCCAGTTACAGAAAGTCTCTTCCCAGAGAGCTCTCAACCCCAACAGGTGAGCAGTTCACGTCCATAAAAGTTGCTAAGCATCTTCCTTCCAGAGTTGTAGGAAAACTGGACATATTTTCACTTATCTGAAAAACAGTCCTTAGCCTCAAAGTTGGACAACATACTAAGAGAAAAACATGGTTTATTACTAGTTAGGGAGGTAGAAAAGCGAGGACTGAGATATTTAGCCAGTTGGGTGAAGCTTTTTTATTAAAACTATTTATTTACTCCTTGTTATAAGACACAGGGTTTCTCTGTGTAGCCTGTCCTGGAACTCTGGTCTCTCAGACTCAGCTATCTGCCTGCCTCTGCCTCCCGAGTTCGAGGATTAAAGGTGTGCGCCACCATGCCCGGCTAGCGGACAGTAACTTAAAGCAGTAACCACAGGCAAAGAAATGGGGCCATTTCCCTTGACTGCTGTAGAAATGACCCTGGGTCTGTTTATTCTCCTACAGATTGCTTCCTTTGGCCCCTCTTACTCCATAATCCTCTGCACCGTTCTTGATTTTACAGGTGAGGCTTTTGTGGGTATTGCCTTTTGCCTGTAAAATGTATGTCCTTCCTTACGTTCTACAGCTGAAGTCTGCTGAACCCTCGCTTCTTTAAAACATAAGAACTGAACCACAAGAGAGCTGACAGCCATCCAGTCAGTCTACAAAGTGCTTGGAGCACGTCAGTCAGTGACACCAACCTCGAACTGTACCGCCAGTGCTCACCTCTCTCCAGCTTTCCTCAAGGTAGAACTCGCCCTCTCCAGTCTCTTCTGGGCTGTTGCCTCAGATGCACTTTCCAGCTGTAGGGAGCGCGGCTGCATACTTGGGTCACCTGTTCTTCTTATTTCTCTGACCTCACGCGGCACGCAGCAAGATTCTGTCTCCATTCTTACTGCAGAAACTGCTCTCTTAGAGGAAATGGCTTTGGGAAGCTCGGAATAACTCTTAAGTGGCCTGGCAATGGTTGTGAATCTTTATGTTGGGATCTTTCTTTCAGCCCTTGGAATCGAGCCCACAACCTTGCACATACTACATGCTAAGCAACTATGTTAGTACAGAGTGATCGTGTTCTACTTCAGTCCTTGGAATATGAACATGTATTTCATATGATTATGTATTTGGAATGTAAATATGGAATATGAATATATATTAGATAGTTTGTTTTTTGTTTGTTGGTTTTTTGATACATGGTTTCTCTGTGTAGCCCTGGCTGTCTTGGAACTCATTCTGTAAACCAGTCTGAACTGGAACTCACAGAGTTCCACCTGCCTCTGCCTCCCAAGTCCTGGGGTTAAAGGCATGTGCCGCACCACCACCATCCAGAGAAACATCTCTTCTAAAAAGCAGTGCTCTGCAGCTTGGCCCTTTGTGCATATGGTCAGGTCCTTTTCCTCTTCTCTGACATCGTGGTAAAGCCAAGGATCATCTCCATGGTGCCAAGCTGTTTGGACCTTCTAGCCGTCAGAATTGTGAGCCAAAGACGCCTCTTTTACTTTATACCCGGCATTAAATATTGTGTCATAGCAACACAAAGTGGACCGAGTCATTACAGGACCTCAATTTACCTTAATGATCTCTTTAAACGCTTCCTCTCTAAATACAGGCACATCCTCAGATACTAGGGTTTTAAGACTTCAACATATGAATTTGGATGGAGACACCATTAAGTACATACTAAAGAGCATTGTCTGCAGGGGCATGAAGACATGAAAGGGCATGGTGAGATCACTGTTTATTGTAGCAAAAGTGTAATGTGATCTTTCTGAAACAAAGCAGAATTGGACTGGGCTAAGAGGTTTAAGGTTCTTACCTACCAAGCTAAGATTTCCTCCTGGGGGTTATAGGCCTTGGAAAAATTGAAGTCATGAAATGTCCTAATCGAAGGCATGTTTTTGAATATTCTGCAGTGCTGGGCCCAGAGCGTGTAGAGGGTAAGTGTTTGAGAACACAGGGACTACAATTAGTAAGTTAAAGGTAAATTCAGACTGTAAATAGGTCCATATTCCTAGAACGTTGAGGTAGAGATTGTGCGGAGAGAAGACAGAAGCTAGATGTGAAAAAGTTGATCAAAGACAGCACTGGAGAAAGCAAAAGGACCACAGGAATGGAGAAAGGCAGCCATTAAGAAACGGAAAGTTCTGGTCATCTGCATGAGTTCTGTGAGTTCAAGGCTGGCCTGGAATACATAGCAAATTCTAGGCCCACCAGAGTGAAATAGTGAGTCTGGGTCTTAGTCAAAACCAAACAAAACTTATGAAGAAAAATATAGGCACATATGCAAGCAGTAGAGAGTTAAAGGAATAACAACTCTCTCTCTCTCTCTCTCTCTCTCTCTCTCTCTCTCTCTTCCTTTCTTTCTTCCTTCCTTCCTTCCTTCCTTCCTTCCTTCCTTCCTTCCCTTCTTTCTTTACTTCTACTTGAGGGACTAGTGTTGGACTGGAGAAGGGCAGCAAAGCTTTAAGGCGCTGCTATGAATAGAAAGGAAAGGCGGAAAGAAAACAATTCCTGACCTACCTTGTAGCCCAAGAGGACATAAGGCTCAGGACAGGGTAGAAAAAGCTACAGGACAGTTGACTTTTGTTTGGACAGAGGCTGAGAGGCCAGAGTCCACGGCTGAGGCAGTAGAGGATGAAAGTGTGAACGGGTGTCCGGGCATTTGGAACCAGACATAGACAGAAGGAAAGAAGCCAGGAGGCTTCAGCCTAAAATCCTACAGCACTAGGGGTCTATCAAAAGGGGGGATGCACAGAGTGAATGGCCAGATGGCTCGGTGGCTAGAAAAATGAGGTTGCAGGTGACAGATGTCAGAGGAAGGGCCGTCTGAAGTAGTGACAAGTCTTAAAGTCACTGCTAAAGGAGAGGAGACATGTGCCGAGTTACACAGAAGAGATTTATTTGTGTTATGCCCAGAGGAAACATTTCCTAAAAGTTCTGTCAACATGGCTTTATTATTTGGTCCTTTTTAAGTGTGGGGGAATATTGAAAACCTCTGTTTGCTAAGGAAGATGAAAGTGAGAAGATGGGTCCAGGAAAGCAAGTACATCTGGGGACCATTAATTATGTGTAAAAACAAAAACACTCTTAGAGCAAGAACAGGAAGAGGAGGTGAGCATCTACCTCTCACCATGGTTATACCGGCTAGGACACAGATCTTCAGAACGAGGTGCTTTTATTTGGCTCATACATCCTATAAATCTTGAAATAGGAGAACTTGTATTTAAGTTTTCTTTTATAAATTCCCCTGGCCCTGAAAAAACAGCATGGGTTCTCTTTTATGTTCTGGTCCTCCTCCTGAGTGTAATACAGTGGACCTGTGATTTCTAGCTCCACACCATCTGAGTATTCACCATTGCCCTCACTTCACACCATCTGAGTATTCACCATTGCCCACACTTCACACCATCTGAGTATTCACCATTGCCCACACTTCACACCATCCGAGTATTCACCATTGCCCACACTTCACACTATCTGAGCATTTACCATTGCCCTCACTTCACACCATCTGAGTATTCACCATTGCCCACACTTCACACCATCTGAGTATTCACCATTGCCCTCACTTCACACCATCTGAGTATTCACCATTGCCCACACTTCACACCATCTGAGTATTCACCATTGTCCTCACTTCACACCATCTGAGTATTCACCATTGCCCTCACTTCACACCATCTGAGTATTCACCATTGCCCACACTTCACACCATCTGAGTATTCACCATCTGTATTCCCTGCCCACACTTCACACCATCTGAGTATTCACCATTGCCCACACTTCACACCATCTGAGTATTCACCATTGCCCACACTTCACACCATCTGAGTATTCACCATTGCCCACACTTCACACCATCTGAGTATTCACCATTGCTCACACTTCACACCATCTGAGTATTCACCATTGCCCACACTTCACACCATCTGAGTATTCACCATTGCCCCCACTTCACACCATCTGAGTATTCACCATTGCCCTCACTTCACACCATCTGAGTATTCACCATTGCCCACACTTCACACCATCTGAGTATTCACCATTGCCCACACTTCACACCATCTGAGTATTCACCATTGCCCACACTTCACACCATCTGAGTATTCACCATTGCCCACACTTCACACCATCTGAGTATTCACCATTGTCCTCACTTCACACCATCTGAGCATTCACCATTGTCCTCACTTCACACCATCTGAGTATTCACTATTGCCCTCACTTCACACTATCTGAGTATTCATCATTGTCCTCATTTCACCCTGAGTATTCACCATTGCCCTCGCTTCACACTATCTGAGTATTCACAATTGCCCTCACCTTACACTATCTGAGCATTCACCATTGCCCTCACTTCACACTGAGTATTCACCATTGCCCTTACCTTACACTGAGTATTCATCATTGCCCTCACTTCACACTGAGTATTCACCATTGCCCTCACCTTACACTATCTGAGTATTCATCATTGCCCTCACTTCACACTATGTGAGTATTCACAATTGCCCTCACTTCACACCATCTGAGTATTCCTCATTTGCTCCAATTTCCCCCTCCAGAAACCAGTTTCTGTCTAGCTGGTTTTATTTGCTGAAATATGGATTCTCATCTTAAAACAAAGACTGAAAGAAGACAACACACAAACCATACCATGCCAAGCACACACATTCACTTTATTGAAGACATCCCACAGAACCCTCAGTTTAAATTGAATAAAGCTGTAAATAAATGTCCATGGTATTACAATGACTCAAGGGGAAAAAACAATCCAGTTATCTGGCGATTGATGAATGGTTGAAAATGAACAGATGTGGAACAAAAAGGTGCAGGAAAGACTCATTCTGTCTGCCAGGGCTCTTGGGCTGTGACATCAGCCTTCTGCCCCTACTGGGCTTATACCATCAGCACTTTAGGTCCTCAGGACTTTATCAGCAGCTTCCCTGACTCTCCAAATGACAGGAGTTAGACTATGAGACTTTTCAGTTTCCATAATCCTGAGGGCCAATTTTTTTTATTGTAAATTTTCTTTATTTACATTTCAAAGGTTATCTCCTTTCTTGGTTTCCGATCCAGAAACCCACTATCCCATCCCTTGTCCCTCTGCCTTCATGAGCGAGCTTACCCACCCACCCATTCCCTCCGACCTCTCCACCCTGGCATTCCCCAACACTGGGGCACTGGGCCTTCACAGGAGCAAGGGCCTCTCCTCCCACTGATGCCTGACCAGGCCCATCCTCTTCTACATATGTGGCTGGAGCCATGGGTTGCTTCATGGTTTGGTGTACTCTTTGGTGGATGGTTTAGTCCCTGGGAGCTCTGGGGGGGGGGAGGTCTGCTTGGTTGATATTGTTGTTCTTCCTATGGGGTTGCAAACCCCATAGCTACCTCAGTCCTTTTTCTAACTCCTCTACTGGGGACCCCATTTTCAGTCCAATGGTTGGCTGTAAGCCTCCACCTCTGTATGCCTGTAAGCCTCTTCTCTGAGAGGAAGAGCCTCTCAGGAGACAGCTATATCAAGCTCCTGTCAGCATGCACATCTTGGCATCCCAATTAGTGACTGGGTTTGGTGACTCCATGTGGGATGGATCCCCATGTGTGGCAGTCTTTGGATGGCCTTTTCTTCAGTCTTCGACCTACACTTTGTTTCCTTATTTCCTCCTGTGGATATTATGTTCCCCCTTCTAAGAAGGACTGAGCATCCACACTCTGATCTTCCTTCTTCTTGAGCTTTTTTCTGTGGTCTGTAAATTATATCTGGGGTATTATGAGCTTTTGGGCTAATATCCACTTATCAGTGAGTGCATACCATGTGTGTTCTTTTCTGATTGGGTTACCTCACTCAGGATGATATTTTCTAGTTCCATGCATTTGCCTAAGAATTTCATGAAGTCATTGTTTTTAATAGCTGAGCAGTACCACATTTTCTGTATCCATTCATCTGTTGAAGGACATCTGGGTTTTTTCCAGCTTCTGGCTAATATAAATAAGGCTGCTATGAACATAATGGAGCATGTGCCCTTGTTATACATTGGAGCATCTTTTGAGTATATACCCAGGAGTGGTATAGCTGGGTTGTTAGGTAGTACTATGCCCAACTTTCTGAGGAAATGCCAGATTGAATTCCAGAGTGGTTGTACCAGCTTGCAATCCTACCAACAATGGAGGAGTGTTCCTCTTTTTCCACATCCTTGCCACCATCTCTTGTCACCTGAGTTTTTGATCTTAGCCATTCTGACTGGTGTGAGGGGGAATCTCAGAGTTGTTTTGATTTGCATTTCCCTGATGGCTAAGATGTTGAACATTTCTTTAGGTGTTTCTCAGCCATTTGATATTCCTCAGCTGAGAATTCTTTGTTTAGCTTGGTACCCCATTTTTAATAGGGTTATTTGGTTCTCTGGAGTCTAACTTCTTGTGTTCTTTGTATATATTAGATATTATCCCTCTATCAGATGTAGGATTGGTAAAGAACTTTTCCCAATCTATTTGTTGTTGTTTTGTCCTATTGACGGTGTCCTTTCCCTAACAGAAGCTTTGCAATTTTATGAGGTCCTATTTGTTGATTCTTGACTTTAGACCATAAGTCATTGGTGTTCTGTTCAGGGATTTTCCCCCTGTGCCTATGTGTTCAAGACTCTTCCTCACTCTCTCTTTTATTAGTTTCAGTGTATCTGGTTTTGTTTGGAGGTTCTTGATCCACTTGGACTTGAGCTTTGTATAAGGTGGTAAGAATGGATCAATCTCCATTCTTCTACATGCTGAACTCCAGTTGAACCAGCACCATTTGTTGAAAATGCTGTCTTTTTTCCATTGGATGGTTTTGGCTTCTTTGTCAAAGACCAAGTGACCATAGGTGTGTGGGTTCATTTCTGTGTCTTCAATTCTATTCCACTGATCTATCTGCTTGTCTCTGTACCAATACTATACAATTTTTTTATCACTATTGCTCTGTAATACTGCTTGAGGTCAGGGATGGTGATTACCCCGGAAGTCCTTTTATTGTTGAGGATAGTTTTCACTATCCTGGGTTTTTTGTTATTCCAAATGAATTTTCAAATTGCTCTTTCTAAGTCCATGAAGAATTGATTTGGACTTTTGATGGTGATTGCATTGAATCTGTAGATTGCTTTTGACAAGATGACCATTTTTACAATATTAATCCTGCCAACCCATGAGCATCAGAGATCTTTCCACCTTCTGAGAACTTCTTCAATTTCTTTCTTCAGAGACTTGAAGTTTTTGTCATACAGATCTTTCACTTGCTTGGTTGGAGTCACACCAAGGTATTTTATTTTATTTGTGACTATTGTGAAGGGTGTCGTTTCCCTAATTTTTTTTCTCAGCCTGTTTATCTTTTGAGTAGAGGAAGGATACTGATTTGTTTGAGTTAATTTTATACTCAGCCACTTTGCTGAAGTTGTTTATCAGATTTAGGAGCTCTCTGGTGGAATTTTTGGGGTCACTTAATTGTACTATCATATTATCTGTAAATAGTGATATTTTGACTTCTTCCTTTCCAATTTGTATCCCTTTGACCTGCTTTCATTGTCTAATCGCTCTGGCTAGGATTTCAAGTACTATATTGAATAGGTAGGGAGAGAGTGGGAAACCTTGTCTAGTCCCTCATTTTAGTCGAATTGCTTCAAGTTTCTCTCCATTTAGCTTGATGTTGGCTACTGGTTTGCTGTATATTGCTTTTACTATGCTTGGGTATGGGCCTTGAATTCCTGATCTTTCCAAGGCTTTTATCATGAAGGGACATTGAAATTTGTTAAATGCTTTCTCGGCATCTAATGAGATGATCATGTGACTTTTTCTTTGAGTTTCTTTATATAGTGGATTATGCTGATGGATTTCTGTATATTGACCCACCCCTGCATCTCTGGGAAGAAGCCTACTTGATTATGATGATCATTTTGATGTGTTCTTGGAATTAGTTTTCAAAAATTTTTTTGAGTATTTGTTGCATTGATATTCAAAAGAGAAATTGGTCTGACGTTCTCTTTGGTGGGTTTTTGTGTGGTTTAGGTATAAACGTAATTGTGGCTTTGGAGAAAGAATTGGGTAGTATCCCGCCTGTTTCTATTTTGTGGAATAGTTTGAAGAGTATTGGTATTAGGTCTTTGCAGTTCTGATAGCATTCTGTACTAGATTCATCTGGTCCTGGACTTTTTTTCACTGGGAGACTTTCAATGACTGCTTGTATTTCTTTAGGGGTTATGGGACTGTTTAGATGGTTTATCTGATCCTGATCTAACTTTGGTATCTGGTATCTGTCTAGAAAATTGTCCATTTCCTCCAGATTTTCCAGTTTTGTTGAGTATAGGCTTTTGTAGTAGGATCTGATAATTTTTTGAATTTCCTCTGATTCACTTGTTATGTCTCCCTTTTCATTTCTGATTTTGTCGATTTGGATACTGTTTCTCTGCCCTCTGGTTAGTCTGGCTAAGGATTTATCTATCTTGTTGATTTTCTCAAAGAACCAGCCCTTGGATTGTTGATTTTTTTTGTATAGTTCTTTTTGTTTCTACTTGGTTGATTTCAGTTCTGAGTTTATTTCCTGCAGTTTACTCCTCTTGGGTGAATTTGGTTCTTTTTGTTCTAGAGCTTTCAGGCGTGCTGTCAAGCTGTTAGTGTATGCTCCTTCCAGTTTATTTTTGGAGGCACTCAGAGCTATGAGTTTTCCCTTTAGCACTGCTTTCATTGTGCCACATATGTTTGGGTATATTGTGCCTTTACTGTCATTAAATTCTAAAACGTCTTTAATTTCTTTCTTTATTTCTTCCTTGACCATGTTATCATTGAATAGAGCATTGTTCAGCCTCTATGCGTATATAAGCTTTCTGTTGTTTTTGTTGTTATTGAAGACCAGCCTTAGTCCATGGTTATCTGATAGGATGCAAAGGAATATTTCAATCTTCTTGTATCTGTTGAGGCTTGTTTTGTGATTAATTATTTGTTCAATTTTGAAGAAGGTACCATGAAGTGTTGAGAAGAAGGTATATTCTTTCATTTTAGGATGAAATGTTCTATAAATATCTGTTAAATCCATTTGGTTCATAACTTCCGTTAGTTTCACCGTCTCTGTTCACTCTCTATTTCCATGATCTGTCAATGGATGAAAGTGGGGTGTTGAAGTCTCCCACGATTATTGTGTGAGGTACAATGTGTGCTTTGAACTTTTGTTCCTTTTATGAATGTGGGTGCCCTTGCATTTAGAGCATCGATGTTAAGAGTTGAAAGTTCATCTTAGTAGACTTTTCCTTTGACAACTATAAAGTGTCCTTCCTTGTCTTTTTTGATAACTTTTCCTTAAAAGTACATTTTATTTGATATTAGAATGGCTACTCCAGCTTGTTTATTGGGACCATTTGCTTGGATAAATTTTCTTCAGCCTTTTACACTGAGATAATATTTGTCTTTGTCACCGAGGTGTGTTTCCTGTATGCAGTAAAATGCTGCATCCTGTTTACGAATCCAGTCACTTAGTCTATGTTTTTTTATTGTGGAATTGAGTACATTGATGTTAAGAGATATTAAGGAAAAGTAATTGTTGCTTCTTTGTTAGTTTTGTTGTTAGAGGTGGAATTAGGTTTATGTGGCTATCTTTTTGGGGGGCTTGTTGAAAGAAGATTACTTTCTTGCTTTTCCGATGGTGTAGTATCCCACCTTTTGGTGGAGTTTTCCAAATATTTTTTTGTAGGACTAGATTTGTGGAAAGATACTGTGTAAATTTGGTTTTGTTATGGACTATCTTGGTTTCTCCTTCTATGTGAATTGAGAGTTTTGCTGAGTATAGTAGCCTGGGCTGGCATTTGTGTTCTATTAGTGACTGTATGACAACTGCCCATGACCTTCTCTCGCTTCCATAGTCTGTTGAGAAGTCTGGTGTAATTCTGATAGGTCTCCCTTTATATGTTACTTGACATTTCCCCCTTACTGCTTTTAATATTCTTTCTTTGTTTTGTGGATTTGGTGTTTTGCCTATTATATGATGGGAAAAATTTCTTTTCTGGTCTAGTCTATTTGGAGTTCTTGTACATTCAAGGGTATCTCTTTCTTTAGGTTAGGGAAGTTTTTTTTTTTTTAACAATTTTGTTGAAGGTATTTACTGAAGATATTTACTGGCCCTTTAAGTTGGGAGTCTTCATTCTCTTCTGTACCTATTATCCTTAGGTTTGATCTTCTCATTGTATTCTGGATCCCTGGATGTTTTGGGTTAGCAGTTTTTCGCATTTTGCCTTTTCTTTGACTATTGTGTCAACGCTTTCTATGGTATCTTTTGCACCTGAGATTCTCTCTTCTATCTCTTATATTCTGTTGGTGATGCTTGCATCTATGACTCCTGATCTCTTTTGTTGGTTTTCTATCTCCAGTGTTGTCTACCTTTGTGATATCTTTATTGTTTCTATTTCCATTTTTAGATCCTGGATGGTTTTGTTCAATTCCTTTACCTGTTTGATTGTGTTTTCCTGTAATTCTTTAAGGGATGTTTGTGTTTCCTTTTTAAGGGCGTCTACCTGTTTACCTGTATTCTCTGGTATTTCTTTAAGGGAGTTATTTATGTCCTTCTTAAAGTCCTCTATCATCATCATGAGATGTGATTTTAAATCCAAATCTTGCTTTTCCAGTGTGTTGGAGTATCCAGGGCTTGCTGTAGTGGCTTGGTGGGTCTTTCATTGAATTCTTAACTCCGCAATTCAGCTAGCCTGATTGACCAGATAGTCCTGGGACTCCTCCTGTCTGTCTCCTTCTCCCTAGGATTGTAGGTGAGCATGTCTTTTACATGGTTTCTGGCTATCTTACTCAGGTCCCTATGGTTGTACAGCAAGCACTTTCCTGACTGAAGCCCGGGTTAGAGCTTCTACAAAAGCTCTAATTCTACTCACAAGATCTTTATCCTTCACGATGCTAAAACTTTCCAAAGGTCATACCTTACAATATGGACATGTTGAGGGGTAGGATTAATACCTTTGTATTTGGGCATTTAGTCCATAACATAACTCAGTTTCTATGACTGCAGCTACATAAGAGACCCCAAGCAAGAAGAACTACCCATTTAACCACCCTACCAGAACAATCCATAGACTTACGAGAAGTGATAAAGTTGCTAATGTTTTTATGTCTCTAAAACTTTGGGCTTTTACATAGAGATAAATAATATCATGGAAACTAGATTCAGTTCACAGGTCACTGTAATATTGTAATACTGTAACAGGGGTCAGTGTAACACTGTAAACTGTAACAATGTAGCAGGGGTCAATGTAGCATTGTAAACTGTAACATTGTAGCACTGTAACAGGGGTCAATGTAACATTGTAAACTGTAACACTTATGTCCTGTGGCATTTGTTTGGGGACTGTCAGGAAGGCAGAGGTGAGAAAGGTGGTAGGAGACTATGAACAGGACACAAGGACAGGGTCAGCGGATTAGAGTGCAGTATGCTTTATTTTTTTTTCTTTGCTTTTTTTTTTTCAGAGCTGGGGACCGAACCCAGGGTCTTGTGCTTGCTGGCAAGCACTCTACCACTGAGCTAAATCCCCAACCCCGCAGTATGCTTTATTATTCGTTCCCTTTTTAAAGTATGAGTTATGGATATTTTGTTTCTATTCTATCTCTGTATTTTTCATTGCATGTGTAGCAGGTATTTAGACCTTTTAGATCACAGGTCTTGACGCCCTGGCTGCTGTACCACAGAACATGCTAGAAGAGGCTTGTCTGCTCCTGCTCTTATTTTGATAAATATGGGACTTGAGTTGATGTCCTAGTTGTACTTTCTAGGGTTTGAGAAGGGATGAGTGTATTTTTTCACATGGAGATGTGCAAACTTCTGTGCCTCTTCTAGCTAGTTTCTAAAGATTAATCAGCCTTTGCTTTCATCCCCAAATACTACTTCTAGTGGGATATATTTCCTCCTGCTCCTATCAAGAGGTCAAACTTACTTCCTTTCCTTGATTCTAGATGGCTGACCAAAAGAATGTGGACAAAATTATAGTCTAGGTTTTCCAGACTGTGACCTAAGCAATCTGACAGCCTCTACTTTCTCTTGTTCTTGAAATGCTTTTAGTTGCCAGAGTGTGAGATACAGGAGTGGACAATTGGGTGCCTTAATTAATGACCCCAGATGGCAAACACCAAACATTAGCCAAATAAGTGTAACAATTTTGCATGTATCTTTTAGAGTTCCCTGGGAGCACGCTGTGTAGTAATGTAATGTAATGTAATGTAATGTAATGCAATGTAATTGGTGACACTAGAATTTAATCTGGGCCCAGTGCTTTTGTTCTTTCTGGTGCGACAGAGCATTCACTAATACTTCAATGGAAAAACGGAAAGTTTAACACAATCTACAATTTTAAAGAATGCTATTCTAAAAATCTTGTATATTATTAAATAGAAATAAATCCTTATTTAACATATACTACTATATAATATATTTGTTAATATGCTTTATTTATATATGTATATACACATATATATGTGTGTGTGTATATATGTGTATATACATCTCCAAATCTTTACTTTCTCATCTCAAGACTTTCATTTGTCTTATTTTCTTCTTTTAACGTGAATAATCCAATAATAGTGTATTGGCTAGTTTATATGTCAATTTGACAGAAACTAAGGTCATCTGTGAAGAAGAAATCTTCATCAATGCCTCCATGGGATTGGTCTGCAGGGCCTTTTCTTGATTGATGATTCATATGGGAGGGCCAAGCTGACTGTGGGTGGTGCCACCCCTTGACTACTGGTCATAGGTTATGTAAAAAAGCCAGCTGAGCACGTCCTGAGGAGCAAGGCAGTAAATGACACTCCTCCACAGCCTCTGCATGAGTTTCTGCCTCCAGGTTCCTGCTTCGACTTCCTTCCATGATGTTTGTGATATGGAAGTCTAAGCAAAATAAACCCTTTCCTTCCCAAGTTGCTTTAAGTTATGCATAACTTAAAACCCTAAGTAAGACAAACAGGAAATTTTTTTTTTCTTTTTTTCGGAGCTGGGGACCGAACCCAGGGCCTTGCGCATGCTAGGCAAGCACTCTACCACTGAGCTAAATCCCCAGCCCCAGGAAATATTTTTTGTTGCTTATTCCGGTATCAACTTTTTATTTTTAGTTCTCAGAGAAAATCCTGTTCCTACTGAGTTTTTTTGACTGGCTTCAGGCTGTGGAACGAAGCGAAGAAACTATTCATCGCATTTGGCTTTCTTAGAGGTTTCTTCAAGTGCAGCAGGAGACAAATGCACGTGACAGGCACGCTTCTGAACAGTTGACTTTTAAGGAAAGACTATGAACGATGAACATAAAACACAAGCGGCATGAAACACCTCCAAAGCCTCCCATTGAAGAAGAAATCTGTGGTTAAAGAATAGTGTAAATTCTATACTTTCCCAAGATGGCTCCTTCCAGTTTATTCACAGATTGCTAGGTAGTTATACTTAGCTATCAATGCTATACAAAGATCTCATGGCCTGTCTTAGAAGGATGGTTTCATATAAATTCGAGCAATTGTTTGGAAGCAAATCAGTTCTTTTTATCCACCTTCTCAGAGCCATCCTACTTTGGTTTGCTTCATGGTTGTTTTTTCCAGTTGGTCAGGGCTTTGTTATGCCTTAATGAATTTGTTGGCAGGAGTGATAGGGACAACAGTGGAGGGAGATTCTGGTAGGCAAGTCCTTTTAGGACCTCGCTTCTGTCCATGGGCAGAGGATACCCCATACTCTGCCCTTGCTACATGTAGCTATTTACTGTGAGGAAACTATCCTTCTGTTTCTCTAAGACTCTCCCCAACCATCTCGGTGAATCCCATCTTCCCTTCATCCCCTACTTCAGGATGCAGTTCTTTTTAGTCCTGTACCACAAGGCCTACTATTTGTTGATACCGTAAGACTCATTTATATACTGGTTCCTTTCTCTCTCTCCCCCAGTGAGGTTAAGGAACTATTGAGTAATGAATTGCATGTTATTCAACCTTATCCCTCTTGTCAGAGCAGAAGAATATGGTTGGGAAGATTTGGTTAAAGGGGAAAAATTTCGGGTTGGGGATTTTCAGTGGAGAGCAAGGAAAAATCAAGGTCCTGGGTTCGGTCCCCAGCTCCGAAAAAAAAGAACCAAAAAAGAAAAAAAAAAAAAAAACCAAAAGAAAGGCACCTTCATGGGGTACAACAAGAAAACATGATTTTACTTCTTCTTTTAAGAAGCTTTACTGAGTGGTGTGATGCACACCTTTCATCCCAGCTATCAGGAAACAGAGGCAGGTGGATCCCTGTAAGTTCAAGGTCAGACTGAGTTCCAGAACAGTTAGAGCTATGTAGAGAGGCCCTGTCTATCAACCAATCAATCAACCAATCAATTACTCAATCAAGCTTATTGAGTGACTTACAAAGACTTGGAGATATTTATGCTGTTATGATGAACTCTAGGAGGTAGTTAAAAATCTATATTCTTTCAAGTTATCATATACCACAAATAATTTATTTATTTATCATTATTTTTAGACAGGGTCTGTCTGCCAATGTAGTCATACTTGCCTGGCCTAAAACTCACTGTGCAGGTCAGGCAGGCTTTGAATGCACAGCAATCTGTCTGCCTCTGCCTCCCATGTGCTGGGAACATTGTGTGCCCACACATTTAGTGTGTATGTATTTTTTATTTTTAGAAATTAAATTTAATATTTTTGTATTTATTTTATGTATATGTTTGTTTTATCTGTCTGCATGTCTATATTTGCCTTGTGTCCTACGAGGTCAGAAGAGGGCATAGGATCCCCTGGAACTGGAGCTATAAATGTGTGTAAGCCACCATGTGGGTGCTAGGAATCAAATTTTTTTTTTCCTGTGAGACAGTTTCTCTGTTATGTAGCTCTGACTGTCCTGGACCTCTCTATGTAGAGCAGACTGGCCTCAAACTCACAGAGATCCACCTACATCTGCCTCCTGAGTGCTGGGACTGAAGGTGTGGACTATGCTCTTAGGCTACGCTCTTAGACTTGGCCTTTGTTTCATTTGTGGGGGAGGTTGAACCTAGAGTTTTGCTCATGTTAGACAAGTGCTCTGCTCCTAGATTTATCCACAACTCAAGAAATGGTTTACATTGAGTTTCAAAAAAATATCAAAAGGTCTTAAAATTAAAATTCTTAGGAGCCCTGTATGTGAAATTGTTCCCCAACTATAGGGTTGTGTGTGTGCACGCGTGTGCGCATGAGTGTGTGTGTGTGTGTGTGTGTGTGTGTGTGTGTGTGTGTGTGTGTGTCTGTGTCTGTGTCTGTGTACAGCATAGTATGGCTCATTTGTGGAGATCAGAGGACAATTTTTAGCAGTTGGTTCAGACTTTTACGTGTAGGCTCCTGGGATCCAACTCATCTTTGACAGCTAGGGCCTTCACCTGCTGAGTCATCTGGCTGGTGCTCCTCCACCCCCGTCACTTTTTATGCCATTGATATGTTGACAAAATCATGTTAATCATCTTGTTGGGTATGGATGATTGCTTTCTTGTAGAATCATTAACTTGTCCCTTTAATTTACTTTATCTCTTGTGAACTGGGAGTAAGAACTAATGGTTCATCTAGATTCAATTATAACTTCTTTTAACAGGAATATCTCATTGGCACTACAGATTTACATTGCTGTCACAACAGGAGACGTGTGGTTTGACTGATAACGCCCCTCAAAGGCTCTATAGTTGCTGTTTGGTACCTAGTTGGTGGAACTGCTTGGGAAGGATTAGAAGGTGTGGCCTTGTTGGATGAGGTGTGTCACTGGAAGCAAACTTTGAGGTTTCAAAGTTTAACTCATTTTCTCTCTGTCTTGTGGTGGTGTCTCAGGACGTAAGCTCTGAGTTACTGCTCCAGCATCTTCTCCACCTGGCTGTTGCTAAACTTCCCACCATGATAGTCATGGACTCTAACCCTGTGAAACTGTAAACCCCAAATAAACTCTTGATTCTGTAAGCCGCCTTGATCGCGGTGTCTTATCACAGTGTGTTGGTTTGAATGAGAATGACCCTCACAAGTTCATAGATTTGAATTCTTGGTCATCAGGGAGAGGCACTATATGAAAGGACTAGCAGATATGGCCTTTTTGGGGGTGGGGGTGGCCTTGTTGGAAGAGGTAAACCACTGGGGGTGGATATGTCTTTCAACATTTAATAATCACACTGACCAAACTGAAATGGCCACAATTAAAGGAAAGAAATCCTAGCCAGACATTCTCTTTGAAGTCGATGTTTATACATAAAATATTTAATTTTTGATTCTGTAGGAACACCCATACACATCTTTCTTTTTTCTTTGTTTTTGTTTTTTTGTTTTTTTGTTTGTTTTGTTGTTTTTGAGACAGGATTTCTCTGAATAGCCCTGGCTGTCCTGGAACTCACTCTGCAGACAAGGCTGGTCTCCAATTCAGAGATCCACCTGCCTCCCTTCCGAGTGCTGGGATTAATGGTATGTACCACTACTGCACTACTCTTTGCTTCTTTTTCAATAGGCATTATTTTTTCTAAAGAGTGGTTTTAGGTTGATAGCAAAATGGGGAGGAAGGTACAGAGATTTTTCCATTCCACACTTTTCCCTATAATACATGGACCCTCATTGCTACTCTCCCCGGTGGAATCGTACGTGTACGCACTACAGCTGATAAACTTGGTTGACACTTCCCTCCAAAGTCCATGCCTTAGAGTTTACTCTGGGGCTGTAAATCCTTGGCTTAGGATAGATGCATAGCAGCTACTTTATAGTGTTTTTCAAGATCGTCTCATTGCTCTAACGCCCTTTGTGCCGTCACCCCTCCCTCTCTCCATCTAACCCTTAGCAGCCACAGTTCCCTCCACCCTTCTTCCTCTGTGCCTTTCCACAATGTTGTAGACTTGGACTTACAGAGTGCTTTTGGAATGGCTCTCCTGACTAGTTCCCTGAATGTCGTTTCTTCTTGATGGCTTCTTTCTTCTCTTTCTCTCTCTTTCTGAGGCAGGGTCTCATTATGAATCCATGCCTGGCAAGGAACTGGCTGAATAGATCAAGTCGATCATGAATTCACAGGGATCCCTCTGCCTCTGCCTCTTGAGTGCTGGGATTAAAGCACACCTTGATGTTTATTATTCTTGTGTGTTGTGTCTACATATAAATGTGTGTGCACATGTGTGTAATGGGCACAGGACAACTTATGGTTCTCTCTTTTGACCATGTGGATCCTCAGGACCAGGCTCAGGTGGTCCAGCTTAATGGTGTCCTTACTTGCTGAGATATCTTGCCAGCTCTTGGGATTTAATAGGTGTTTTTTTTTCCTGCGGGGGTTGGGGGCCTGGTCAGATGTCTCAGCAGTTAAGAGCATGCACTGGCTGCTCTTTCAATGGGCAGGAGTTCAATTTCCAGCACCCACATGCCAGCTCACAACCATCCATAAAACTCTAGCCCCAGGAGGATCTAACACTGTCTTCTGGTCAATGTGCGCAGCAGGCATACATGTGGGACGTAAACATACATACAGGCAAAACACTCGAATGCATACAATAAGTAAATTTTAAAAAGGAGGTGTTTTTATATCAACCTCAAAACAACAACAACAAAACCAATCGTTGTCTCCCAAAAAGATTATGTAGTGTTTCCTCAACTCATCTGATCCTGCATCCCTTATTCGACAGAGCTTCTTGGAGAATCACAGTTACACAGAACGTACTCTGGGAAACTGTCGTATAATTTAAGACTGCAGGTGAGAGGAACAATGTGCCTCCAACATACATTATGATAGTTCTCAGGAGGCTATAAGTTCTTGTCTGCCTTGGCCACTACAAATATTGCTTGGCTATTAGAAATCCACTGTAAACCAATTTAAACAGAAAATGGAAGTTCTTGGTAGAAAGCGAGGTTATCAGAAAGCCTGGGGTTAAAAAGTAAACAGGCCACTCGATGGATTAGACATTTGGAATTGGACACTTAGAACTTGTGATTGCTCTCTCCTCTCTCTCTCTCAATTTCTCCAGGACCATCTTATGATTACTTGCCCCTTTTCTGCCTTATTCTTTCTTTCTTTAGAATAGCCTTCTGTCAAAAAAAAAAAGTGCCTAACATATTTCTTAGCCCTGGTTTTATGTTCTCCTCTAAGCAACCAATAGCATTTGTTATTACGGCTTGACTCCGATTTCCAGAAAGAAAAAGAATCTTGATTTCTTCAGCTTGGATTTGATATCCCAGGTCCAGTATGTTATGGCCAGAAGGTTCATGTGCTACAGTAAGGCTTGAGAGCAATGAACCCTCTAAGGGGCCTGGGATAAGTAGGTCTCATGGTAGCATCAGTCACACTAGGTGACTCTGAGATGGCTCTTTGAAATTAGGGCAGCCTGTGTAAATATGGTGTTGCTTATCTGCAATCCCAACACTCAGGTAGCCCAGCCTGGTCTAAACAGTGAGACTGTATCTTTAAAAGGGAATGGCTGGGAGGTGGCTTACTTGGTAAAGCACATGCTGTGCAAGGATGAGTTTGATCCTATTGAGGCCATGTGTTCATATCCCAGTGGTGGGAACGTGTAGTCAGGAAGACCAGGGCTTACAGTTAGCCAGCCTTGCCTAATGAGTGAGCCCCAGGTCCCAGTCATTCCAGTGAGATACTCTGTCAAAAAAAAAAAAAAAATACACACACCTACCTAAACTTACACATATATTTCTTTAAAAGGGAAGAGGTTTCCCCCATAAGTTTTGTTTTGTTTCTATATATGGGTCTTGTGTCCAGATGTGTGTGCACCATGTGACTGTCTGATGCCCTCAGAGGCCAGAAGAAGGCACTGGATCCTATGGGACCAGAGTTACAGTTTTGAGCTCCCATGTGGGTGCTGGGAATAGAACCTGGGTCCTCTGGAAGAGCTTCCAGCGCTCTTAACCACTGAGCCATTACACCCCCAAATGGGACATCTTGATTCCAGTACTATATAACCCCATCCCCCTACCCATGGTTCTACTTTCCATGGCTTTACTATATCATGCCCAGTTGCAACGTTAGAGTACTAAATGGAAAATTCCAGAAATAAGAACTAATTCCCAAGTTTTCAATCATGTCATTCTGAAGAAAATGATGCAGTCTTGTGCTGCTTTCTTCTATCCTGCCTAACTAATTTATCTTGTTGCCTAGCACAGCCACACTCCAAATTCCCCTCACCCGTGAGTCATGAAGGATCCACTTAGTTTTGACCAGTAAAATGGAATTTGTCTGCTAGAGGCTTCTGAGACAGGCTTCCTTTTTTTCCCTAGAGGTCTACTAGATGACAAGTTTTCCTCTCTTCTACTCCCTATATTTAAGTGGCGCCTAGAACTGCAATGGGCTTTTGGTTGTTAGCCAGAGGATGAGGGCAGAGGAAGCCACAGCTACATAAAGCCATGATGTGTGTGTGTGTGTGTGTGTGTGTGTGTGTGTGTGTGTGTGTGTGTCAAAGTAATTGAAAAGAGTGTTATTTTTGAATCTGTCAGATCTTTGTGCTGTTCCTGTGAGTTAGATCAATGGTGGCTACACAATGTGTACTGGTTACCCCTGCCCTCTATTTTAAAAATACATTGTTTGATGACAAGGATACTAGGTTGAGTGTATAGTGCATTAGTAACTGTATAAAGTAAGGACCTGACTACTCTGACAGTTACAATCTTTAAACAATAACAAAACTGAAGACAAAGACCCTCTCCTTAAAATTTATCAAAGGAGCTCCACGGCTTTCCTCAGATCATCTCATGGAGTGACAGAAAACCCTTAATGCAATTTTATTATAAACAGTCGCTCAACTGCCGCTTATAAGTCACTATTCAAAAGGATTCTGACAGAAAGTGAACAGTTTTAGATCTGTGAGATGGCTCAGTGTGGAAAGGTGCTTGTTGTGAAGCCCCATGATTCGGGTTTCATCCCCCAAACCCGCAAAGTAGGAGAGAACTGACTCCAAGCAGTTCTTTCAACTCACCAGAACTGTTGTATGCATGAGCTAATCCACACAAGCACACATACAATAGACAATAAACGTAGTTTTTTAAAAACTCAGATTTTGCAGTGAGATCAGGGTTTTAAATGTGTCTTCTGTCACTAGTTTAGTTGTGTGACTTCACCTGATACTTTTCTTTTCTTTTTTTTTTTTTTTATTATTAACTTGAGTATTTCTTATATACATTTCGAATGTTATTCCCTTTCCCGGTTTCCGGGCAAACATCCCCCCCTCCCCTTCCTTATGGGTGTTAAGAATGTTCACTCTTTTTTTTTTTTTTTTTAACTTTTCTATCTTCTGGAGCTGGGGACCGAACCCAGGGCCTTGCTCTATGTTAGGCAAGCGCTCTACCACTGAGCTAAATCCCCAGCCCGATACTTTTCTGATAATATTCTGTCATCTGCAAATTGGGGATTAGCAACCAATTCACACCATTTCCTTATATCTGCAACTGGTATATGGGGGGAGGATTATGGGGGTTGGGGATTTAGCTCAGTGGTAGAGCGCTTGCCTAGGAAGCTCAAGGCCCTGGGTTCGGTCCCCAGCTCCGAAAAAAAGAACCAAAAAAAAAAAAAAATTATGTTTTGGACATTCACTGCAACAAATACTTGAAAGTCTTGGAGAAAACATAATAAAGAGCTTTTTTCCCAGTGGAGTTCCTAGTGTAGGTCACTTTATACATATTATTTGATTTAATCCTACCAATAACCTCGTGAGATGGACCGCACGAGTCTCATTTTATAACCTGGAACAAATCATATTTCCTTTTCGTGGTTCTTAATCACGCAGAGGAAAGGGATGTACGTGCGGCGTCGGGGAGGAAGATGGTGACTCTTTAAATGCTTTATGTACTTCTGTGGCAGTTAGGTGCGTCTTGGATCCGAAGTTTTCCTTGGTCCTTTTTTTCTTGAAGAAAGTTAAATGGCCTCTCACTGTTAGCCCAGCTGAAAGAAGTTACTGGAAAGAGGTGGAGGGCAGCGCCGTGCAGGTTCAGAGACAGATCTCGGCGGGATGAGTCTGGGACAAGAGGGATCCGAGATAAATTTGGGAGTCCGGAACCGGAGCAGTGGAGCGGAAGAGAACCTGATGGCTCGGTTGAAGCCCACGTGTAGAGAGACGTAGAAGCCTGGTGCTGCTAAGCGCCCGCCCCCTTGCAGGCTCCACCCATCCGGGCCCGGGCATCCGGGCCAATGGGCGTGACCCAGTAGGGGCGTGGCCTGAGCACAGGTGCCGCCCCGGCCCGCCCGTTCCGTCGCCTCTGCCGTCGTACGTGCGGCTCGGCGGAGGGCCGGGCCTGCGCTCTCTCCGCCTTCTTCCCCACCTCCGGCTGCCGGCGACACCGGTCTTTGCAGTCTGGGACCCCGTGCGATCTTTAGCCCGGTGCACGGTGAGTCCCTGAAAGAGTCCATAGGCGCCGGGGCCGGTGGCTCCGAGGCTGGCGCGAGGCCGGAGGCCGGCCGCCGGGACAGGCTGAAGGCAGCAGACAGCTTGAGGCATGTGGATGAATGAGGCGCCCTTGGACTAGGCCGCGCGGCCACGAGATTAGCCCTGGCCGCAGTCTGGGGGAAAGCCTTGCTTCGGGGCGGGACGCCAGTGCTAGGTCGGGAGGGGAAGGGTGGTGTGCGGGCATCGTGCTCGACTGGGCTACGGGGGCACCCGGTATAGGCCACAGGACTGGACGGGCTCTCCCCATGCAGCTGTTCATTGGAGGCCCGGAACAGGTGTCAAGACCCTAAAAAGGGAGATCCTTGGCCTCCTGGACAGGGATTACAGGTTGGAATATCACTTCTGCGGCGGGCAGGCGGGGGAGGGGGAGCAGCGTGGCTCTAGGAGGTATAACCCAGCCAGAAGGTAGGGACAGTTTTAGTTTCCAGCTTCTAAGACGCCAGGTTGCAGTTCTTCGTTGGTTTCTATTGCAGTGTTTAAAATGAGATCAATTTTGCACAGTGAACCTTGGAGCCAGGACAAGCAAGAAAAGACAAAAAGTTTGGACTTGTCAATCAAAAGGTTGGAAGTATTTGAAATGAGGCTGTATAGTCTACTGGTAGAGCACTTGCTTTTGGCGTCACACATGAAAGCGCTAGATTGGATCTTAAAAAGGGGTGAGACGAATGCCTTCAAAGTATCCAGTGTGGAGTGTGGGTTTCAAAAGCTGTTTATAAGGACTGATTAGCTTTACCTATACAGTGTCAAAGCCGAAGAGGTCTGGTGGGTTCGAAGGACCTCCAGGCCTAGTAACCATTAGGGTGGTGAACATTGAGTTGTGGAGAAAAGCAGGTCCCAAGTGGTGGAGGAATGGTTGGTGAGTGGTGACTTGGTTGTTGGTGTTTCTGCAACGGGCTTTCTTTGACTTGTGTCTCTGCTTTCTTTCAACCTTTTGATTGCTTTCCAAATGCTTTCCTTCAAATAATATGACAGGTTAAGGTGGTTGTCAGTGGCCAACATGGAAGATTGGGACGAGGTTTTATGTTTATCTTTGATTCCTGCTGCCACAGTGTTTCTGAAACTACTCAGAAATGACTAGTATACAAATTTTAGAATTACACCCCCCCCCCGCCTTCCCTAAAAAGTATAGGTTTTGCTTTCATTTTAGTTGTGGATTGATATAAACAGTAGGTTTTCTTTTCTCTTACCCAGTAATATACTCTGTAGACAAAAATGTGTTTTGTTTGCAGGGGTAGTTTTAAAAGTTCATTTTGATATTTTAGATGCCCCCGAAAAAGGGAGGAGACGGACTTAAACCACCTCCGATCATTGGAAGGTTTGGAACCTCACTGAAAATTGGTATTGTTGGATTGCCAAATGTTGGGTAAGTAAAAATGGGGACTTTTCACATTTTTGTTTTATAAACTTTTGTGTCCTGTTGTAGAAATAAAAACTTACAAGGCAATAAGAATTCAAATTGAAGTACAGTGATTTGAATATTGTTAGAAAACTAGGCGTTAACTTACATGTGCGGTAATTACTTGATTTTAGGTTTTTTTGCACACATTGAAATGAGTTATTTACATTGTTTTGCTAAACTCAGAGGAAGAAGCAGTGAGAGTTAAAATATTAATGAGGCAAATCAGCTACATTTGCTTGAAATGTTGGGAGAAGCATAGTATTCGATTTGCTTGGACTTGCACTTCCTACCCAGACTGTCACTAGAAACCTAGCAGAAGAACAATTTAGGAAATAGTTTAAAAATCTTTTTATCAAGCTCTTGAGAGAAGAGAGTTGTCTGGCAGGTGAAATTTTATTGGAGAAAGAAGTAACTACTTTGAATAAACTGTTAGAAGGTAGGTAAAAGGTTTCTGTTTCTGCATATTTAAAAGCCAAAACAGGGAATCCACAGAACAAGCTGGCTAGCCAGTCTAACCAAAGTGGTGAGCTCCACGTTCAGCAGCAGACCCTGCTTCAGGAACTACAGTGGCATGCAGCTGAGGAGGACACTTGACCCCAGCATCAGGCTGTCATAAGCACACACATGCACCTGTGTCTACACACATTTGAACAGGCAAATGGATGCTATGCATGTGTGTGCACAAAAGGTGTTTAAACTTGGGGATCATGAAAACAAAGTACTGAATTTTGTCATGTCTTTAAAATTAAAGTTAACCCTATATACCATATATTTGCACATAAGACAGTGATAGAAGATATATGTGGGATTAATCCTATAATTCTTTACACATGTAACTTGAATGTTCAGTGTCTGTTCTTTTCATTTTTAAAACTATCTTAGCCAGCCATGGAGGTTCACAGCTTTATCCTAGCACTTGGGAGGCTAATGCAAGAGTAGTACTGTGAGATTGAGGCTCTAGAGAAGTCTCGTCTCAAAAACAAGAATCTCAGTCTGTCTCTCTCTCTCTCTCTCTCTCTCTCTCTCTCTCTCTCTCTCTCAGTGATTAGGGTAGTAGACACAGCATGGGTTTATAAAGATCACTAGGGCATTTTGAGATGTACTTTTAGATGTTTGGGTTAGTGGGATATAAGACAACTGTGGTGTTTTGTGTGCTTTCTGGAGCTCCTGGTACAAGAATCCTCAGTGAATAGAGCATGATGTGTTCAAGTCCCCAGTTCTTGGATTCTTGTAATATAAATCATGAGCAAATGTGGTTGTCCGAGTTTCAGTCTCTTCTAGAGCAGGTTGTATTTTGAAGGGGTTTCTTTCTGTGTTAGAGTCTACTTGTAGAGTAATAATAAATAAAGGGTGGAAATATAAATATAGCAAAACAAGTAATCAGCCAAGTGCTATAGGGTACTGCCAGTAAAGCGAGATGCGACCATAACGTCTGCAGGGAGTTTTCCGCACCAGTAGAAGGCTTTTAGATGTTAGCATCCATCTCTTTGAAATCACTGTGGTCACACCATCTTCACTCAAATGGGACTGATTGAAAAGGGGCATCCCAAAATCCCAAGTGTCTTTTTAATGTATTTTGTGGATACAGTATAGAATATAATAATAATTAGTACTTTCAACTTCAAAATAGTCCTCTTCAGCTTTATTGAGGTATATTAAACACAATTTAATTTAAAATATTTTGAATCACATTTTTTATGTGCGTTGTCTTTTGTTGTTGTTTTTTTGTCTGCATTCATGTCTGTGTGAGGGTGTCAGATCCCAGACAGTTGTGAGCTGTCATGTGGGTGCTGGGAATTGAACCCTGGTTCTCCAGGAAAGCAGCCAGTGCTCTCAACCACTGAGCTATCTCTGTAGTCTCTTGAATTACATTTTATTTCTTTTGTTTGTGGGTGATGAAACAAATATTGGAGATTAGAAGACAACTTGTAGAGGTTAGTTTTCCCACCATGTGGGTTAAGTTTAGGGGATTGAATTTGGGTCATCAGGCTTGGTGGAAGGTGTTTTACCTGCTTAGACATCCTGCTTGCTTGCATTTTCTCATTTGACCTCCCTAATTCAGGGCTTCTGTGAAAATTCATTTATTTTAAAGCAGTAGTTTACTCAATTTTGGCAGTTGTGTTTGGTTGTAAAATTCATCTTTATAAAATGATCTTTCTATTAAACTGTATCAGGTAGGGTTGATTGTATGAAACACAAATGTTTTAAGCAAGAAAAAAGAGGCTTCCTAGAGGAGTTGAAGGAGTGGACAGCTAGCCATCAGAAGAGTGAGAGCCCAGCTCAGGCAGTGTGCCTCAGTCACGTGGACTCGGCTACACCAGCTCCTGACCTGGATGATTCTTAGCTGGGTTTACAAGACATAGATCGGACGGAGGTTTGCAGTAGGTAGCCTTCTTAAGGCTAGTCCACTGGTTGCAGGAAGGGCATTCAGTTTAGAAACGGTTGTAGTTAGGGTTCCTGCCTTTCTGACGGACTGCCACAGCCACAAGCAACTGTGGAGGGGTGGGTTTATTTGGGTTATGTATTCTGAGTCGCAGGCCATTGAAAGAAGCCAGCACAGGGACTCAACCCAGCTGGGAACCTGGAGGCAGGAGCTGATGCAGAGGCCATGCAGGAGCGCTACTTACCGACTTGCTCAGCATGGCTTGTTCAGCTTTCTTTCTTTCTTTCTTTCTTTCTTTCTTTCTTTCTTTCTTTTTTTTTTTTTTTTAGTGTAGAATCGAGTTTATTCAGGGTATGGGGAGGGGAGTCAAGAGGATAGAAGAAGCAGAGAAGGCACACAGAGAGGGAGGGGAGGGGAGGAGAGAAGTAGAGAAATAGAGGCCAGCCATGAGCCTGGGGAGGGGAGGGGGAGGGCGCGAGGACAGAGCAGGAGCAGGAAGACAAGAGCAAGAAAGGAGCAAGAGGTTCAGCTTGCTTTCTTAAAGAACCCCCACTCCCAGTGAGCTGGGCCCAACCCTGTCAAACACTAATGAAGAAAATACTCTGCAGTCTTGCATGCAGTTGATTTTTTTTTTTTTAATGACGAAAACAAAATACATCTAAAAGTGAAGCTTCTGGAAAAACCATTTGTTCTTCCCTGTCTTGTATCACTCCTCAAACTTGACCTTGGTAGCCCAAGCTGACCTTGAGTTCCCAGGAGTCTTCCTGCTTGGGCCTACTGAGTGCTGGAACTACAGGAATAAATCCCTTTGCCCAGAAAGCTAATCTGGTACTTATTGAACAGTCTCTCTCTGAGTGCTGTCCATATCATCTAATTGAATTAACTGTTTGGCATCCCCGAATAGACTTTCAGTTCCAAAAAGGAAGCGATAGTGTTGTTCCTGTTTATTGACATATTCCTGGTGCCTAGACTGGTGTTAGTAAATAGTGAACACCCGATAATTATTTGTGGAAGGTAGTAATTATTTGTGAATAGAATACTCTCTCCTCTTTGATAGCTGTATGTAGGCTTAGTGATGAAGAGACGTGTTTAATGCAGAAGGGTAAGAGTATGGCGATTTGGTTTCTACTTCCCTGTTTCTTACCTCAGTTGATCTTTGTAAATTACCTTTTGTTAGAACAGTGTCTTACTGTGAATGTAAGACTTAGAAGCTCTTGCAGGAAACTACTTAGTGTTTTAGACCGGTCTCAAGGATAGATCTTCTTGTGTGGCATTAGACTGAGTTATGGAGGATAGAATATTCCATATAACCTTGGTTTAAAGAATTTATTGTATGTTTTGCACACAAAATAAAAGTGTGTTTTACAGTCAGAAATGGGTTCTTTAGTTGTAGTGGACCTTCTGTATGATAGTCTTACAGAACTCAGATTCTTCTTGGCTTAGCAGTCCCTAGGATTGTGGCCTTTTCCTATGGCCTAGGCTGCTATGAATCCCAGACAGGTGGTTACCCAAAGTGTCAAATAATTTAGCAGCATTTTCCTTTAAACTGCAGTGGTTAGTAGAACACACACACACACACACACACACACACACACACACACACACACACACACACACACACACGAAAGCCAGAAGATAATGTAGGGAAAATGTCTGCCATAGTTGATTTCTATCATTTTTTTTTTAATGAGACAAAATTCTCCAAAATACCATTGGGTTTGTCTTGTGTTAGCCCCGTTAACTGTTTTTATACTTAGCAAGGCTCCATTGGAGAAAACTTTATGAAAATTTGGCACTTGGAGATAGCTTTTGAGTGAGGGATGGGGGCTCATGTCTACTGGGACAGCATCTGGCTTGGAGCTGTACCTGTGCCTGCTGTCACAGTCTCTGAGTTCATGTATGTCGGTTCTGTTGTCTGGGAAGCACTGTATCCTTGGTGTCTTCCATTTCCTTGGCTCTTACAAGTTTTCCTCTTCCCTAGCCCTGAAGCGAGGGGAGGGCTTTGATGGAGACATCCCATTTAAGACTAAGGTCTGTCCCTTTGCTCATTGTCCAGCTGTGGTCTCTTCTTTTGTTCCCATCTACTGCAGGAGGAAGCTTCTCAGGTGATGGCTGAGGGAGACATTGATCTGAGTCAGGTCGGGAGCCTAGGTAGAAAGTGCTTGGATGTAGGTAATTGACAGGGGCACAGGATGGGCTAGAAGGGAGGGCTAGGAAGGTATACAGGAATGGGCAAAACTGGCTCCACTGTAAGCCTTGGAGGAGTAGCCAAGGAATCAGGGTTGTTTGGGAGGATAAGCCCCTGCAAGCTGTCTGCTACAGGGCTGGGGAGGAGGCTGGAAAAACTGTGGTGGAGGACAGGAAAGAGAGTTTCCACCTTAGTTTTTTTTTTTCCCGGAGCTGGGGCCCGAACCCAGGGCCTTGCGCTTGCTAGGCAAGCACTCTACCACTGAGCTAAATCCCCAACCCCTCCACCTTAGTTTTAAGACAAGGTCCTTCACTGAACCTGGAAACCATATGTAAGTAAGAGACCATTAAGGTAAATAAAAGTCCACATAAAGCATTATGAGATAAAATTCTCCAAAAATACTATTGAGTTTTGTGTTCGCTTCCCTTAACTGGGTTAAGGAAACTAGCTAGAATGCCTGGTCAGCTAGCTCCACGGATCAAACTGTTACTGCCTCTTCTGCTCTGGGGTTGCAGACAAGGGGGAGCACCCACTTTTGTTTTTTATAAAGACTTGTTTCATGTATGTGAGTACACTGTAGCTGTCTTCATGCACACCAGAAGAGGGCATCGGATCCCATTATAGATGGTTGTGAGCCACCATGTGGGTGCTGGGAATTGAACTCAGGACCCCTGGAAGAGCAGTCAGTGCTCTTAACTACTGAACCATCTCTCCAGCCCCTAAAACCCTATTCTTTACATGGGTTCAAGGAGATCTAAACTCAGGTCCTAATGCTAGTATGGCAAGTACTTTAACAAGTGAACTTTGACCCAGCCCCTCACCTGTTTTTCAGAATAAAGAAATATAGAAAAACAAAAGGAAAAACAATGACTTTTAGACGATTTTCTTTTTTGTCTTGGTCTTGTGTCCAGAAGACCCCCTCCCCCTTTTCTTTAAAATTCAAGAATGGTATTAAGAGACTAATAATCTGGCTTCTAGGTATGATTATTGTTTCTGGGTGTGTTACTGAATTTAGCTTCCTTTACTGAATAATTACAAAATATATGTAGCTATACTGACCTATATGCATACATACATTGGCAATCATTTTTCTTTTTCTGCTGCATAGATGCTTCTAACAATTAAGTATTGAAATTCAAAAAAGTGGGGCTGATGAGATAGCTTATCAGGTAAAGGCGCCTGAGTTCAGTACCTGGGACCCACATGGTGGGAGGCACTGTCCCTAACCTCCACACACGTGCAGTGGCTGATGTGTACCCTCACTTACAGGCACACAATGTAAATACATGAAAAATAGAGTTATGGAAAAAACAGTTTGAAAGGACGTTCTCCTTATGTGTGACGCGGGTGTGTGGTATAAATGGTTAATTCAGTGTGCTGTGGGAATTTATGTTAGTATTCATATTTTCTCTTGCCTACTGAAATTTTCATAAAGATTTTAGGTAAAACCTATTCAATTACATTTTTTTGATGTACTAAGATGTTATTTCCAAAGTGAAATTCGTATGTCTTAAGTAGAGGCCTACATATTAAGTCCAACTACCGTTTTCTACTTGTGCTTTTGTTCTAAGATAGTGTCTTCTTTCTAGCGCAGGCTGGCCTTAAAATCACTGTGTAGCTCAAGCTAGTTAGTCAATCCCTTCTGAGTTGCAGGGTTACAGGAATGTGCCATTAGGCAGCGTTTCTTCAAGTCTCATTATTCCCGAAAGAGTCCTTTGTACAAACCAAGCTTTTGTTTAGGTGTATTTATTAGGTGTATGTGTGTATGTATGTGTGTGCAGTACAGATACACTCACTATGCTCATTGAGGACAGAAGACGGAGTGTACTGGCACTGGAGTCAAACAGTGTTGGATGCCGTGAGCTAGCATGTGAGTACTAGGGATCAAACCCAGGTCTTCTGGAACCGCAGCAGGAGCTGTTAACCCTAAGCCGATTCTCCAGGCCTTCAAACTCATTGTTGTTTGAATTTTCTACAATTTGGAGTCTTTCTCTTGTTTTAAGTCTCAATAATAACCTCATGGGATTTAAATGTATATGTATATATAAAATTTCATTTCTCAAAAACAAAAACAAAAAACAAACCATGGGTTTTTAACACATCAATCTTAGGGCAAAACAAAAACAAGGCAGTGGTTGAATAGATTTAAAAAGATCAAAAATGTCTTAAGTTGCCACTGAAGTCCATAGTAATAATCTTAAACTATTTCCTAGTTCCTTCTTGTTTTCTTGCCCCTCTCCCTCTTTTTTGAAAGTAAATGGATTATACCTTTTTAAATATATGTACCTTTTAAAATTAAGTAGTATGACATTTGCCTTTATAAGATTGAAATTAAAGGACATTTCTATAAAAGAAGCCAGTGATTTCCTCTGATTCATTTTATTCCTAGAGCTTTGAAATTGTTCCTAGCACTGTGTCTCGTGAGGCTTGGGTCCTGGAACTCTGACTAGGGCTGACAAGGGAATAAAGAAAAGGACAGGAATACTAAGAAACAGTGCACATGTGGACAGGAGAAGCTGGGGTCAGAGGGGTGTGTGCTTTGAGGGAGTCACACCTACTACTTCAGAAACCTGGAACCTCAGCGCAGTGCAGGCAGGGGTCAAATCTGTAAGCATTCAAGAAGAGGAAGCCGTAGTTGCTAGCTTTTGTCCACAGTGACCATTCTGTACTTGGACCCCCAAGGAAAGCTTTACCACCCTACAGAGACTGGCCCATGCTGGAACAGGCTAGTCAGTTTACCTGGGGCTCAAGGCCTCGATCTTTCTTACCGTGGCTGTGTGGGTGTGGTCAGTACACATTTGTTCAGGGCATCCTCTGCAAGGTTGTCACATGCTGCCACTATAGCCTTCAGTAGTCACCATTACATTAGTCCGTGATTGTTTAGCTGAGCATGAATCTAGCCCCATGTCTTTAAACCCAACTTTATACCATATATCTGAATATATGTAAAACATGGGCTTGAGTTCTGGGAGATCTTGTGATAGGCCTGACAGCTCTCACGGCTACCCTCTGTAACGAAATCTAGCAGGCCTTCGGAAGCTGCTGATTTGACTAGCAGTGTTGCTAGCAGCAGTGATTTGTCTATTTTGGCACACGTCTCTCTTAGACTCTGAGATGTTTACTCTGAAGGAGACACAAGTTCAGTATTTAAGACTTTGGAAGCTACCGTTCAGTATCTTGTTAAAACACAGGTCTTGCTGGTAACACTAAGACAAGCTTCGCTGTTACCTTCTTTTCACCCTGTTTCTGTAGAGCACTAGGAATTCAATAAAAAAGGACTGGTTCCTTAGTTTAAAAGGTTAATCAGATGAGCTGTGGTTAAAATGGTTTTGTCCCTGATGAATATAAGATAATTAGCCCTCATTTGAAGAGACAGTTTTACCTTAAAATTTTGTGGGGCGTAGGGAAAAGTCATCATCTTTAATTCACATAGTAACTCAACTACTATACTTTCTGAGTATTGTTTGTTATCAAATTTAGTCCACATGCAAACATTTTTACATAATCACATCTAACCAGAGTTTGGAAGTGCTGGCTTTATAATTACCAACTAATCCTTAACCACTTCCTCAATTCTAAAAAACATTGTATGACCGTAATTCTCACTGTAAATTCCTTGTGCCCTCTCTCTGGAGCAGGGAAAGTTCCTACAGTGAGGTCTCTACAGTAGTCCAAAGCAAATCAGCAAAATCCTTACAAGTCCCATTTTGTTTCAGACTTAACTCCATGCTTTAAAAACTCTGCACATTTTAAAAACATGACTGGTGTTCTATGGGTTGGCATCATCTTGTGAGTACATAACACGATATGTATCAGATAATTGAAAATTAATGATTAGTTTCCTCCATATGAATGGTACTTTATCTTGATTTAAATCATATAGCAAAAAACTCACATATTTACTTTTATAATTCATAGTTTGAGGCTTGCCAGTAATCCTTGTGTAGTAATGGTTAGAAGTTAGTATGAGCGCAGGCCTGTTTCTTCAGAGACAAGTAGCAGCTACTCCTCAATTTGGAATGCTTTGGGAACAGTCGTGCTAGCTCTCATAATGTCACCTTAGGAGAGTTATGGTAGGTATGGGTGACATGATACCAGCATTATGGATAATACCAGCGTTACGGATAATGGTACACTGGGGGAAGAATATGTTTTGTGACATTATATGGAACTCTGGGTATCTTCTATTTCAAAGTTTCTTTGGGAACATTCAAATTCTACATAGTCTGAAATAGGGAATATAACCTAATTATGAAATTAAATTATCAAATTTGATATTTTGTGTTAGTAATGTTTCTTCCGCCTTCCCAGATTTGTCCTTATAAATATGGAGCTCTGAAATAAGCATCAGATGTTGTTTTGGTATTTTTTTTTTTTTAGCAATTTCAGAATTGACTGAAAGTGCTTTCCTTTATTTTAGGAAGTCTACCTTCTTCAATGTGTTAACCAATAGTCAGGCCTCAGCAGAAAACTTCCCTTTCTGCACTATTGACCCTAATGAGAGCAGAGTGCCTGTGCCAGACGAGAGGTTTGACTTCCTTTGCCAGTGTCACAAGCCAGCAAGGTAAGAAGTGCAGTCACCATTATTTACTTGCTCCTAGATGGGGAAATACGTGTATTTGATCAAAATCAAGTTCCTTCCAAACTTAAGGTAGCATTACTTTGGTGATTATAAAAGCAGTGTAGACTAGGAAAGGAAGAAGGATGGATCTTCTTTGTTGATGCAGTTATTTTTTCTGAGATTGTGAAGTAGAGGGAGAAATTAGCTTGTTATATGATTTCATCATGTAATACTATAAGGCTATACATGCGTTCATAGGAAGAGGTATGTAAAGACGATCTCTAATGTATTGACAGTAATTTCTGGGTAGTGGACTTTTTAGATGGTATTTGCTTGAATTGTTTGTTTATTTAACGAAAGGTTTGACTATGTAGCCCAGGCTGGCCTTGAACCTCTTGCCTCAGCCTGGAATTTACAGGCATGCATCACCACAGCTGTTGAAGGTGATTTTTACTAATCAGTTGTCCCTTGGTATCCATGAATGGGGAATTGGTTCTTATACTCTAGAGCTATCCAAAGCTGCTCCCCTAAAGTGCTATAATTATTTCATGCATATTGCCTTTGCACCATCTCCTATATTTTCACACTCTCTAGTTTACTTATGCAGGTAACTTAACTGTTATATAAATAGGTACACGCTATTGTTTAGGGAATAATGACAAGAAATCAACCTGCATGCTCATTACAGGTGTGGCTTCTTTCTTGTAAATACCTTTTGCTCTGTGATTGGTTGAATGTGAGCCTTTATAGTTCATAATACCTAATGCTGTTTTTGTTTGGTTTTGTTTTGAGACAGGGTCTCACTATGCAGCCGTGGCTGGCCTAGAACCCAATGTGTAGATAGACCAGGGAAGTCTCACATTTACAGAGGTCAGCTTGGCTCTGCCTTCTGCGTGCTGGGATTAAATGTATGCATCCCTAGTTCTAACTGTATTCTTAGTTCTACTGTTGTATTTCCATACAAGTAGTATTTTGACCTTAGAAATTTCAGAAGATACGCTTCCATTTAATTTCTTTATTTCCATGAGGGCCTTTTTTTTCCTGTAAAGGTAAGCAAGGATATTTTCGAGGAATTCATACTTTTAATTCCTAAAATTTCAACAGATTTGAAATTCAAAAAATTTATTGTCTCTCCATGTCTTTGAGATTTTCAGCAGCATCACATGGCCATACAATACAGTCTAGTGGTGACGAGGGTTTGTACTAGGAGGGAATTCAGTGGAGCCAGATGGCAGCATGGTGGCTGCTGGACCTATAAGGACTGCCCACTGTCAGAAGCACAGTCTCACAATAGCCAGGGACAAACAAGAGGTCTGCAGATTAGACGGTAACCTGGTGGAGTGAAGGGATGATTATAAGGGATTCTGCACACAGTAGGATGGATATACTGAGGATCACAGGAACCAGGATTCTCAGTGTTGGAGAAGAGAAAGAAGGGCAAATACGATAAGGAGACAGCAGCATCGACTACCGTGATAGACAGGATTAGAGAGCTAGTGTCCTGTGTATGCTCAGAAATAAATACAGGGAGTTAGTCACGCTCTAGGAAAACACATATCCCATGCTTCTGTGTACATACTCAGCATACAGTACAGAGAACACACCTCTAGATGTAGATAGTCCTGTTTCATCATTGCATAGGGAGAAGAGGTAGCTTTCACTTCTCACTGTTACCTGCTTTCTCTTCCCATCCTACAATGCACTCTCTTATTTTCTCCCTAATAAGGTTTCATTTTTTCTAATTAAAGATAAAAGGCATACTTAAAACGTAACTTTCTAGATAATGATACAAATCATTTTTATTACCTTGTTAGTACTATGTCATATACAATATATTTACTATTTACCTATTACTATTTCTTTTTAACTTTTCATTCCGTATTGTATTCATTCACAGAACATTTTTATTCACTATTTGAGGTGCTGATAAATACCTGGTTTCTGTTTTTAACCCTAGCTTCTGCTGAATCCCAATCATATCTAGCTACCTTCTTGATTTTGGTACTTAATATATGCATGCGCCTTAGAACTTTTAGTAATATTCCTGATGGGAGCTTTAATTTCAGAAACAGAGCAGTAGTCCCCTCCCTCGTTTTCCTAGGTAAGGAAGTCTTCCTGTGGCTGTGCAGATGGCTCAGTGGGTAAGATGCCTGGCACGTAAGCGTGAACACCCACGCTCAGTCTCCTGAGCCTACATTGAAAACAAGCTGGGCACAGCCGGGCCGTGGTGATGCACAGCTTTCACCCCAGCACGGGGGAGGCAGAAGCAGGTGGATCTCTGAGTTCGAGGCCAGCCTGGTCTACAGAGCAAGTTCCAGGACAGGCAGAGGTGCACAGTCAAATCCTGTGTTGAAAAACAAAACAAAACTGAAGCTGGGCACTATGGGGGTGCACTTGTAATCTCAGCAGTCGATGGCAGAGACATCCACAGAGACAGGTGGATTTCTGGGTCTGACTGGTCACTAGCCTAGCCTAGTTGGCGAGTCCCAGATCATACAAAAAAAAAAAAAAAAACCAAAAACAAAAAACTCAGTCTCAAGAAACAAGGTGGATGACAGCTGAGGAATAATGCTGGAATGTAACCTCTGGCTTTCAGGGGTTACATGTACACGAAGTATTTACAAACACATGCATACTCAGTTCACATATGTACAGAAAAGGGAGGGACACAGGAAATGGCTCAGTGAGTAAAGTGAGTCACCCAGGTATGAGGGCTGGAGTTTGGATCTCTAGCACTCATGCAAATGTAGAGGGCTGAAGGCAGGGCCTGAGAATCCCTGGAGGAAGCTGGTTGGACAGACTGACCATGCCTATGAGTTCTGTGTTTTTCTTTTTCTTTTGCTTTTTGCTTTTTGCTATTTTTTTTTTAATTTATTTTATTCATGTGAGTACACTGTAGCTGTCTTCAGACATAGCAGAAGAGGGCATCAGATCTCATTACAGATGGTTGTGAGCCATCATGTGGTTGCTGGGAATTGAAGTCAGGACCTCTGGAAGAGCAGTCAGTGCTCTTAACCACTGAGCCATCCCTCCAGCCCTTGTTTCTTTTTTGAGTCACCTTTCAGAATGAGTAAGGTAGACAATGATTGAGAAAGACTCCCCATGTAAACTTTGGACCACTACATGCACTTGAAGACACCTGCAGATGTTCCTGTGCATGCACACACACACACTCGACCAGACACACACACACACACACACACACACACACACACACATGAGATGGCTCAGTAGGTAAAGGGGGCTGCCTTCAAGCCTACTGACCTAAATTGGATCCCAAGGACCCACATAGTGGAAGGAGAGGACTGATTTCTGCAATTTGTCCTCTGACCTCCAGAGTGAGCTATGGCACATACACTCCCCTACCCCCACAACACAAATAATGAATAATAAAAAGTAAAAATAAAAGGTAAAAGAAAGAAGTCATAGCATATAGAAAGTTTATTTATTTGGAGGGCTATTAATTTATCAAGTTATTATTATGCACATTCCAAACCTTGTTTCAAGAAGCAATGGTTAATCTATATGAAATGTTTGGAGAATTCAGTTGGTTGATAGGCAGAGTCTTTATAATAAAATCATCTTTTGTATTTCAGCAAGATTCCTGCTTTCCTTAATGTAGTGGATATTGCTGGCCTTGTGAAAGGAGCTCACAATGGGCAGGGTTTGGGGAATGCCTTTTTATCTCATATTAGTGCCTGTGATGGGATTTTTCATCTAACGCGTAAGTACAATTGTTTGTTTATTCATTAAGATAATAGTTTTTATATTGCACAAATAGAAATGAGTGGTTTCTAGAATATAGCTTTGTTTTGCAAGATGAATCATGAATTAGTTTACTAATTTCTAACTTTAATGTCCTTGTCGTTTCCTCACAAGGTTACTGAATAGGAACTGCATGATATAGTCTGGTTGAAGGGTATCCCTTGTTAGATTAGAGACCTGAGGTGTGTTTCTGTGTGAACTGACTTCGGGGTTATAAGGCATTTTGACTTTCTTGAAACTGTGCTGTGTTGAGCCCAGAACTGTATGTGCTTGGGTAAGAAGAGCTCTACACAAGGCTTTACATAACATTTCAGTTCAGTAGTGGCACGGGTTCTTGCAAGGGATTTTCCTGTTCCTCTGAAGTCGAGACACCTGAATAACCCTTGATGCTTGTCTTCATTCAGGGCCTGGGTCAGGCCATGGCTCAAAAACCTGGGAGATTTGGGCTAAAATACAATGTTTGATGAATCTTTAAGTCCTGTTAGGTAACTGTTTTGTGTATGTCAGTTGGGTTGCTGAATTAAGCATGTATGATTTAGTCTGGATCGATGGCTCAGAGGTTAAGTGTGCTTCCGTTCTTCCAGAGGACCTGAGATTGGTTCACAGCACTCCTATTAGGTGCCTAAGAACTTCCTGCTATCGAGAGCATCTGGAGCCTTCCTCTGGCTTCCACAGGCACCTTCACACATGTAGCATACATATAAACATGCCATGCACACATTTAAAAAAAAAACCCATGAGATGGTTTTTATCAGGCAGAAAGTTAGTAAAAAGAATTTGATGGGTCTAGGGATACGGTGTGAGCCTGTGTCCTGTGCTGGGGCCATGGGAACAGACAGAGTTTTTGGGTGGGCCAGCTGCTGCAGCCAGTCAGTGAGTGAGCTTTAGGTTCAGTGAGAGACCTTGTTTCAAAAACTGAGATAGAGCTCGATTGAAGGAGCTACCCGATGTCAGCTTCTGCCTTTCACACACATGGCCTTTAGATAGCTCCCTCACATATATTTACACTTAGCACAAATGTGCGCACGTATCAGTATACACACAAAACTTACTCATTTAGACTGCCAGTGTAGTTTACCTGCGACCATTATGTTGGGGGTCTGGAGAGATGGTTCAGCAGTTCAGAGCATGCACTGATCTTCAGAGGACCCACATCAGGTTGCTTACAGCCACCTGCAACTCTCGTTCCAGGGGATCTGACACCTCTGATCTCCAGTGACTCCTTTGCACATGTTCAAACCCATACACAGATATGTACATATACACACATAATTAAAAATAAGATAAATCTTTAAAAAAAAAACCACATGCACAAAAACAAAACAAAATGACTCTTATTAGGGATAGGTATATAGCTTGGTGGTAGAGAATTTGCTTAGAATGTCTAAAAACTGTGTTTTGTCCCCAGTAATGCCATATACCTCCAAAGGAAAGTGTCTGGTATTTATAAAAAATACTTGAAATTCTTATTCCAAAGAATTATTTAGTAGATTAAACTGCTTTCGAAAATAAAGTAAGTCTCTCTGATGCTTAGTGTATGTTACTTTTGTGGAAGATTTTATTGTTGGGAATATTTGTTTGTACCAGTTTGTTTATTTTTAAACCTTTTGAAGCTAACTATCCAAAATGCCTTTATAGATTAGTCATTTACATGAACTAAAGCAGCCTTTTAAAATAAAATAAATTGCCAAAGCCTTCATTTACTTTGAAGCAGAAATCTAAGTGATTCAGAGTAGTGTTTGAAGTAGCTCCGTGAGATAACTGTTTAGGGGCTCACTGAGGTCGGCTCCAGGCCCGAGAAAGTCATTTAAGTGATAGACTGAAAAGAAGATAACGATCATGTTAGTTTAAATTTGAGGATAAAGTAGTTTGAATGAATATATGGTGTGTGTGTGTGTGTGTGTGTGTGTGTGTGTGTGTGTGTGTGTGTGTGTGTGTGTGTGTGTGTGTGGTGTGGGATCTGATCTAGGCCACTGCATCCTATTTCTATCACTGACTCATACCCTGATACTCTCAGCATAAGTATGTGTTTTAGAATCAATCTGCTTGTTACTATTGGCTCCTACTAATAGTTATAAAACTGTGAAAATATAATCTGCATTTCTGAGCCATGGTTTTCCATGAACAAGAAGAGCAGCAGTGCTGTACTGTCTATATAGTTACGTTGCAGTTGAAATATGAGATGCCTTATGTTAGCACATACAAACTGTTGTTTAGAATGCTGCTTTTTGTGTGAATATAGGTTTTATTTTATATATTTTTTGAGATATGATCTTACCATGTGTCTCTAACTGTGGAACTTGCTGTTATATAGACCAGGTTGGTCTTAAATGGAGATCTTAAATTCTGTGATTAAAAGCATATGCCACTATGCCCATGTGTAAATGTAGATTTTAAATGGCAATATATTGTTTTTTAATATTAAAATTGTGTTAGTATATGCATATTTGCTATTTTAATCACTATTGTGTATGAACGAAGTCCAGTGTATTAAGTGTATTCCAATTGTTAGATAACCAGTATCACCATCCATTTATAGAGACTTTAAAAATATATTCATGCTAATTATGCTTTCTTCTAGATTTTTTAAAATGCATAATTTGCTTACATTGATGTCTGTGAGTATGTGGATGCCTGGTTACTATAGAGGTCAGAAGGTAGCATTAGAACCCCTGGAACTCAAATTATCCATGGTTATCAGCTGCCATGCCAGTGCTGTGAGTCAAGCTCAGGTTCTCTGCAGGAGCAACGAGTGCTTTCACTTGAGGAGCCATTTCTCTAACTCCCAAATTTTATTTTTTATCTATATAGGTGTTTGGCCTTCATATATGTATGTGTACCATGTTTTGACCACAGACATTGCCTGTTGACCACAGAGGTCACAAGAGGGAGACAGATCTTCTAGACCTGGTGTACAGATGCTTTCGAACCTCCATATGGGTGTTAGGAACCAGCCTTGCCCTCTGCAAGAGCAGTAAATGCTCCTAACCAATGAGCCACCTCTCCAGCCCCTTTAAGGGACTTCTTAATCTTCCCAGACGGAAGCTAAGCACCTTTTCCACAGCACTCCACAGTGCTACTTATTCGCTCCCGAGACAGAACCACCGCTCTGCTGTCTCCGAATTTGATTACGTTGTTTGGGGATTTTTTTTTGTCTTTTTTTTCTGAGATGGGATTTCTTTGTGTAGTCCTGGTTGTCTTGGAAGTCAATCTGTAGGTCAGACTGGCCTCCAACTCAGAGATTCTCCTGTCTCTGTGGGACCAAAGGCAGGTACCACCACTGCCTGGCTGACTTTGACTTAAGTATCTCAAGTCAATGGATCATACAGTATTTCCTCCTTTTGAGATTGGCTTATTTCATGCTTCATTGTGATTTAACTACTACATCATTGGTCATTGGTTGCTGAATAGCTTTCTGTTTATTATGTATAACTTTTAAAAATTGCAGATGTTGTTGCTAAAGAATATTCTTATCATGACTGTCTTCTTTGTATATCTCTGGTATTTCTCAAAGCAATAGACTTAGCAGAAAGACTAGTAAGTGAGGGATATATAATACACATTTAAAATTCTGTTAGGTGTATCTAGGCTCCTTTTCTATTCCTATGAGAGTTTAAATTTTCTAATACTATTTTTTTGAAACAGATAAAACAGGTTTAAAATCTGTAATAGTAGGATATGAAGATATACATTGATTATAAATTGAAAGTAAATATTGTTCATATTATGATTTTTTTTAAACTTTTATATCTAATGATTTTTACTAGCTTACTGGGTTTTTGGTTTTTTGTTTTTGTGTTTTTTAAAAATAGGCTGTCATGTAGCCCCAGGCTGGCTTTGAACTCACTGTATAACAGTTAAAGATGACCTTGAACTCTGATTCTTTTTTTTACCTTCTGAATGCTGGAATTATAGACATTTACCACTACTCCTGATGTATTGTGTGCTGGGGATTAAATGTAGAACTTTGTGCATGCTAGGCAAGCATTCTGGCAGTTGAGCCATCTGTAGCCTCTCCTGCTTCCTAATAGAGCATTTATTGGGAAACTTTAATGGCTAGTTAGTAAATACATTGCTCCATTATATATTGTGTTTATGTGTACTTTAGAGTGTGTGTATGTATGTTATGTGTGTTTGTAATGCTTGAAAGGTACAAATGTCATGCTAGCTTTAGGGTCATAATCTAAGACCGTAGAGTGCTGATCTCTGCTCTAGAGTTTCTTCATGCAATACAGGCTCAGACCACTGAGCCATCTCTCCAGCTCCCACTGCACAAAGCTTTATTTTCACGCAGTCTCATTTGTTTATAGTGTAGGCTGGCTCCCGGGCTCCATGTTCTGCTCTGGAAGTTCTTGCCTCCTCCAGCGTTTTGAAGAGAGTTCCCTATGGATTTCTAGAAGTTTCAGCATTTCAGGTTTTAAACCAAGGTCTTTGATTCATTGTGAATTGATTGTACAAGTGAAAGAAATCAAGTTTTGCCAGTACTGAACAGGCTGTCTTTATCTCCTTTGTCAAAATTATCTGGGCATAAATTATTTGTTGTTTCATTTTTGGGTCCTCTAGTGTGATCCATTTGCCTACTCATCCATTTTTATAGCAGTACCGGGTTGGATTTGTCCTGTGGCTCTGGTGTAATTCGAGGCTAGGTGCTGCATTGCCTAAACAGTGCTCTTTGGTTATTCATGGCCTTTTGTGGTTCCATATGAATTCCTGAGTTGTTGTTTTTTCTAAATCTGTGAAATGTGATATCAGAGTATTGATAGAGAAATTAATTTTGGTAGTATAGTCCCCCTTCCCAGGACCCCCAGTATTCTGTCAATCCAGGAACATGGGATGTCTTTCCATCTTCTTTGATTTCCTTTTTCAGTGTCTTCAGCAGATCCCTGAAGCTCATTTGCCTTCTGGCTAATCTAGAGGAGTCGGTGAACTTCAAGGTCCCTGACAGACTCTTTGTAAAAAGTAAAAAGTTGAAAGTGATTGAGAAAAAATATCGAAATAAGTTACAAAGATATGATTATAGTTATGATTATTATTTAAGAAAGTGCATAGCCTCAAAGGCATATAAAGGAGTGTAAAGACATTTGGTAGGGCTGGAGAGATGGCTCAGCGGTTAAGAGCACTGACTGCTCTTCCAGAGGTCCTGAGTTCAATTCCCAGCAACCACATGGTGGCTCACAACCATCTGTAATGGGATCTGATGCCCTCTTCTGGTGTGTCTGAAGACAGCGACTGTGTACTCATATACATACATTAAAAAAAAAAAAAGACATTTGGTGAAAGACTGAAAGTGGATGAACAGTTAACATCAGCAGTAAGTGTGGGGGGTCGAGATAGGAAGGAAGGAAGGAACAAGTGATGGAGGGAGGGAGGGAAGGAGGGGGGGAGGGAGGGAGGGGTTCCACACACACTCAGACTTGAGTAGAAAGTTGATGAGAAGTTCCCAGATTTTGCCACAGAATTTGAGTTTTGAAACATTACTGCTGCCCTCATTTTTCAAAGCTCTAAAAGAGATTGTTTTTGAAATGGGAGAATAAAAGCCATGAGTGTCAAAGACATTTGCTGTGTAGTGTGTTATAGCTAATTTGAGAGATATGCGTTATACAAATTCGAAAGCCAGCAAAGAAAATTCTGTTCCTTTTGTGGGAGAAGAAGATGGCCATGCAATAGAAGTGTAGGTTATTTTATAAGTACTTTGTTGGCTTGTCTGTGCAGTTAGGGAGCTGATATGCTCACAGATGACCATTTGCTTCCTGTCCCTCCTTTCATCAGCAAGCTCCTCCCACTCTCTCCCAGTGGCAGGCACATCACAGGCTCTGCAGTTACCAGTATGATGCTGGATGTCCCTTGCAAACGTAAAGTTTGCCGGTTTTGGAACATAGAAATGCTTTTATTCTATCAGTAATTATAATACTAAGCTCAAGACTTCTTTTTGGCCAGTAATTTATTCTTTTTAATTTTATTTTTAGTGCTTATTTTATAAAGTAAGAGTCTATTTTAGGAAATAGAGCACTTCAGATTTTACAGTTGTACAATGAAACTTTAATTAATTAGTTAATTAATTAGTTAATTATTTAGTTAATTAATGACAGAATCTCTCTATTTTGTAGTTTTGGCTCCTCTGGAACTCCTTATATAGACCAAACTTCCATCAAACTCAGACACACCTGCTTCTGTCTCCCAAATGTGCCCAGATTAAAGGTGTGCGCCACCACCACCTGCCTGTGCCTTGGCTTTGGTTGCTGTCTCTTTCTGAATATGCAGTCTTAGTCCTTAGAAAGCACTCCCTCTTTCCTCTCCATTAGGATTGTAAGTGCTTGCCAAGTACACTTCCCTCTTGGTCTTTCCTCTTAAGCTGGTCAGCCCCGTTCTTATGGACACAGAGCGGAGATCAGATTGTGTAAAGATGGTTTCTTGGTTTCTGTTCAGATGGTTAGAATTTTTGGCAAGGAGAAATAAAGGCCCTTATCCTTTCTCCTGAATTATTAATGGCAGATGTGTCTTCTTCCTGTTTTATATTACTAGTCCCTATATCTGTTTGAATTTCATGTCACAATTGTTTAGTTAGAGCTTTAACAACACTGTTCCGAGAGCTTCTTTAGTTTCTGTGGGCGCTTGGCTAAACAGAGCTGATGGTGGGACTCCAGATTGGAGTTGCCTTTTTAGTTTATTTGGAGTCATAGCCCTCAAGGCACTACTGCTTTATTGAACTGCTAAATGAGAAGGTAAGAATGCCTTCATTCAGTTGCCCCACCCCCTCAGGTTAAGTTAGGTGTTTATATGTTAGTAAATCACCTTTAATTACCATGAACATAAATTTCTGTTTTCAAGAACCCACATTTCCCCCTTCATAAGCTTGTCATTTAGAAGTTTTAAATGAATTACACATTTTTGCCTAGACACAAATTGCCAATATAAAGTTGTCTTTGATTGTATTCTAAAATAATGGAGTTTTCCCCCTTGGGTTCTGTAATTATCTTTTTCAGCAGTATTTATTAAATTGATCTAGTATTAGACTTCAGCAAATAATTTGACCAAACCCCATATGTTTTCTTTGTTTCTGCAGAACAAATTCAATATAATCAATAATTCTGCAGTAGTTCTCTTCTACATATACAAGGAATTCTAATAACCAGCCTCTGTTTACTATGGAAAATTACTGTAGTAGAAACAATTTCTTCTACTTTAAATTGCAATGCTGTATGGAACTGTTTAGTCTACTAGTTATTTGCAGTTTAATTGTTTGGATATTTGAATATTTATTCTGACATAACTTTGAGGTCTCATTTCCTGTCCTTTGCCCAAAATAGCCAACTGTAGAGGTCACTTTGTGACTCTTGTATTATTAATGAGTTTAAACTAATCAGGAATGTGAGAGCAACTTCTAACGTCCAGGAGAATCTCTTGATCTTCAAGCATCAAGTTTTGAACCACATTTTTCTTAGTTGTCAGAACTCTGTCATTTGTTAAGTTAAAATGTAAGTATCAGAACAGGCCTGGTTTTGGAAATCAGTGCAGGCTTTGTTACACTTGAGTGAATGGAGTCAACCTCCTGTAGCCTGCTCTTCTGTAAACTTCCCCTGGATGCTTTTAGCTCTCCTTCGTGTGCTAAGTGCAGTTCTCCTACAGCAGTGGTGACACTAACAAGACCAACCACACTGCTTGGCATCACCATTCTGCAGATGCTGTAATCCGCAGATGTCTCTTGTAGCCAGTAATTATAGTGGTCCCTTGATTTAAGTAACTGGTGGAGGACAAATTACCAATGGTGAAATAGATTGAGATTTTAGTTAGTAAGATGAGGTTTGAAAGGGAAATATGGTGGATAAAATAAGCTTTAAATATTAGATTGACTCTAAAAAGAAAAAAATTCAGATGGGCAAAGTAGCTGGGAGGAGAAAGCTGGGATACTGTTAGGAAACATGATTTAGAGGTTGCTAAAGGTGTGTAATGTTATAATTAAGAAGTAAAAACAAGGCGTGAATAAAGATGAGAAAGAGGAAGACAAGATAAGAGGTGACTGAAAAGGCTTTCTAGTAAACAAGATGTGGAAACCATAAGCAACAGTCTTACAACCTAACTGAGCAGCATACAAACAGGAGCAAACCCACCATGAGATGTAAGAGTGAAATGAAATACAGAAAACAAGACTTAGAATACTTACAGAGTGCGTTGCTGGCATTCCTTCACCAAGTTGGAAAATGTGAAGTTCTCAGATCCCTCTGTCTCTAACAGGCTGCAGGTGCTTTTGTTGGGGAAAGGGATCCTTATAGCCTCAATTTTCTTGGAGTTCTGGCACATGGGGGGCTTTGGGAGGAGTGAGGGTTGTAAATCCTTTCTTGATAGTTCCCTGGGCAGCCCTACCCTCTTCTGGTCCTGCTGGTCCCTAATGTGATGAGTAGCACCTCTTTCAAAGTCTGCTGCTCTACCCTGGGCAGCTTCATTAGGTGGCCTTCCAGCTGGGCAATGCTTACGATTGTCTTGTCTGTTTGTTTGTTAATTTGTCTTTGTGTGCACACACATATGCAAATGCATGGTCCTATATTTATGAGCCCATGGGTGTGTGCAGTAGGGCATGCATATATCCCCACATTTGTGTTGGGGCTACAGGATGACATTGGATATCTTCTTTGATCATTCTTTATCTTACACGTTGAGGCAGGGTCTCTTCCTTGAACTCACAGCTTACCTATTCATGTAGTTTCACTAGTTAGTTTGTTCTGGGAATCCCATCTCTGCCTACAGAATGCTGGGATATAGCTGGGTCACCGTGCCCTCTTGGAATTTATGTGGTTCCTGAAAATCTGAACTCAGGTCCTTAGGATTGTACAAGTACTTTATACCTACTCCATCTCCCCAGTCCCTTTGTTTACTTTAATAGGAAGGTTTTGCCCAGAAACAGTACACAAATATTAGTTAATTAACCTTTTTGGTTTTATGAGATAGTCATCCCCCTAACCCCCATCCCCTTCTCTCTCTAGGGTTTTTCTGTGGAATACCTCTGGCTGTTCTGAAACTTGCTATGTAGACTAGGCTGGCCTCAAACTCACTGAAATCCACCTGCCTCTGCTTCCTGACTGCTGGGATTAAAAGCACACTGCACCATACTTGGCTTGAGACAGTATCTTATGTAGCCCAGTTTGGCTGTAAATTCATTACATAGTTGAAGCTGGCCTCGAACTTCTAATTCTTTTACTTCTGAGTGCCTTAATTAAGCTTCAGCTCTATGTGACCATGTTTCCTGTCTTGTAAGAATGTATTTTTTAGAAACTTGTATATAATATGCAACTTGTATTATCATAGAGCATTTGGCAACATATTGATGAACTGGCAATAGGTCAGTACACTATCTCATACAAACAGTTTTATCCCAGAATTAACGCTGGTTTGTCTGATTAAGCCTTTATATTTTAGGTTGAGAATCCTGTATTTCTCTGTTCATGAAATTATTCATTGTTTAAATTACAGTAAATATTCGAAGAAATTATATTGTAAAAATGTTGATTATGAAGTGATAAAAGCTTCTCTTTATGTTTTATTTTATAGCCACTTATTGTGTTGTGTGTGTGTGTGTACATTTGAGCAGAGTGCTCACCCCTTGTCAGTCATCTGTGGCAGTACAGAAGTGACTTGTGCTTGTTTTGCAAGATGTTCTTTTGCTTTTGTGATATCAGCTTTGTTTTATACAAATTAAAGTATTACACACTAGAATAATATCAGTTGCAACCACTAAATAGAAAGACCCAAATTTGTTGACTAAATATTTGTATGAGGCTGTTGACTGCTATTTAACATGATAGTTTCATTTTAAACATTCTCTGATTTTGGTAGCAAGTGAAAACATGGTTTATATTTATATATATTATATATTTACATTTATTGTATTTATGTTTTTTAATTTCAAAGTTGGTCTTCACTCAGTATGTATTAGTAACAGATTCTAATGGCACATATGTGAAATATCTTCAGTTGTGCAGTTTGGTTTCTGATGAGTTCACTGCTTTACACAAACAGTCACTGGCACTTTAATGGTATTGATCTAAATCTCAAACTTCCACTAAAATGTGCTGCAGTTGGGGTTGGGGATTTAGCTTAGTGGTAGAGTGCTTGCCTAGCAAGCGCAAGGCCCTGGGTTCGGTCCCCAGCTCCGGAAAAAAAGAAGAAAAAAAATGTGCTGCAGTTATTTTTACTCATTTTCCCCCTGTTTGGAAGAACAGTGTAGTGTAACTATTCGATTACGATTTAAGATTGATGTTGGAATAATATTTAGACTTCTAGCTAACTTCTTTTATACTTGCACCAACATTACTCTGTACTGCAGTCACACTACATGGGTAGAGGCTTTACCAATGTCTTTTTTGAATCTGAATTTCCCCCTTGATCTGTTGAATAATTCTGGTTTTAATTTACTTGCATTGTTAATAACCATAGAATATTAACATTATTTAAATTTACAAGTATTTTCTTCAGATAATTATTTCAATGAACAGGTTTTAGAAATAATTGAAAATTGCTTAGTTAATTTTGTACTAATTAATTGCTTATTCTTTGTAAAAAAAAACCTTAAGAATGTCAGTATTTAGCTTTTATTGTAATGAATTGTGAAAGGTTAATTCAGAATAAGGGCATTTGTTAGTAATAGCTAGCATCGTGTCCCTATGATGTATTAGACTTTGTAAATTGCATCGCTGGTCCCTATATAGGAACTACACGCCTTTAATGATTGAAAGGAAAAAGTACTTGCAAGTAAGGCTGCTTATCCTTTTTAGAAGCAAGCTAAATTCAAATGGAAGCTTTATTATTTACATGAGCAAAATGTAAGATTTGTTTTTGGCTCCTCGGCTGCTATGATGTGAGTGGTCTAATATAGTGGACATTGGTGCAGAATGACTAAGTGAGTCATAGGAACAACATCTGCTCAGAAGGCCCCAGATACAGCTGAGTTATGCTGCGAGATCTCCAATCAGTGCATCTGTCCCTGAGGCTTGAGTGGCTACAAGGATAGTTCTCTATTTTGGCGCACTCACTGTATGAAGATAGCATATTAATTTTTTTCCATGGAACTGGAATATTTGTGCTGGTAATATCTGAATAGTAGAGTTACAGTAATGACTGACACTTTCAAGACTGGAAATACAGGGAAATGGTGATATGTAAGTTCACTTCAACTGTTTGTTATCTAAAACTGGTTGTTTGTGGTAAGAGTTTTACATTGCAGACACATAGGTGTTAATGTCTTACAAAGTACAGGCTTTAGAACAGGGAAATGTAGGTGGAAGCCTGGGTGCAGATGTCTAGGAAGAGCAACAGAGCCAGGTGCCTCCTGAACCTAAATGGAGTAGAGTGAGGGGAGCAGGGACGGAGAAAGTTGTGTTACATTATGTATGTGAACTCATTAGCATGCATTTTGTTTTAAAATTAATTAATTAATTTCACTGCTCAACAACTCATTAAATGGGCAGTGTCCACATGGGATTACTTGAGGAGATGTTACCTTATTGGGAGATCTGAATCTTATTTCACTTTTTTTTCTTTTTCCTGGAACTTGCTCTATAGACCAGGCTGTCCTTGAACTCAGATCCACCTGCCTCTGCCTCCTGAGTGCTGGGATTAAAGGCGTGCACCACCTACATCACCTGACTGAGGTCTGAATTTTATAGTTTTCATTATTTCAGTATTCTCTAGGCTGCAGTTCTTTGTAATTATTACCAAACTTAGAATATTTTATTCTTTAAAAAATATTTACTTAAGGTTCTTTTGTTGTTGTTAAGATTTGTTTATTTTATATATGAGTAAACTGAAACTGTCTCACCAGAAGAGGGCATCAGATCCCATTACAGATGGTTGTGAGCCACCATGTGGTTGCTGGGAATTGAACTCAGGACTTGTAGAACAGCAGTCAGTGCTCTTAACCGCTAAGCCATCTCTCCAGCCCTATATTTTATTCTTTAAAAAGTAATTTTGGTTATTTGAATTATTTAGTTATTGTTAGAAGTATGTTTTTTTTTTCTGGAGCTGAGGACCGAACCCAGGACCTTGTGCTTGCTAGGCAAGCACTCTACCATTGAGCTAAATCCCCAACCCCTAATAATTAATATTTTTAACTTACGGGAATATTATTCTGAATTTCCTACTATGTGTTATAATTCTAAAATGTATCATTGTTGTTGAACAAATATACTTTGCTGTAAACAAAACAAAAACCTTTTAAAAAGTTATAAGGGCTTTGAGTTTATAACCTGGGATGTAGACAGCCAGAAGGAGATCATTCCTTATAGTGAAAAAGCCTGACTGACTTAATGTGAGGTCATGAACACGGTGCAGAAAGTGGAGGCGCTCTCCTGGGTGGAAATAGCTGGGTAAGGTAAGAGGGCCTCCCCTGTGCTTCTGACGGAGCAGTGAAGCTGAGGAGAGGCTGGCCCCAGTGAAGTCCATGAAAGCTGCAGCGTAGGGTGTTCTGTGTCGCCCTTCTTCTTCAACTCCAGTGGGTAGGGAAGACTCCATAGAAGTGGAGGATGGGAACATCTCTCAAGTGTGTTGTTCACCAAAGAGAAAATGGCACAGTCAGAATCCTTCTGCCTTGTTAAAAAAATACCCAAGGCTTTTGGACATTGATAAAATTCATTGCAGCTGCTGACAGTTGGGGTGGATGGAATATACTCTCCCAGGAATTTGTTTGGTTCACAGCTGTCCAGAGTGATATGAAGAGAGTTGAAAAAGCTACATTCTCAGCCCAGAGTTACATGCCTAGGGTTGAAACTAGGTCAGAACAACAGTGTAGTTCATCCTCCAACTACTGTTTACGATCAAAGTAGCATGTTCCTAAAGAGTTAGGTAGAGGGAAAAGGAGTAGTCACCGTGCAAAGGAAAGATGTCAGTGCACAATTGAGTGGACAGAACTAATAAACCAAATTGCATCCTAAACAAGTCCTCTTTGTGGGAATGTGAAGTTAACAACTGTGCTAATCTCAAATCTAGCCCTTTTACTCCTCTCATTTCCAGTGCGGAGGCTCTTCTGAATGCTAGCCACTCAGTGCTCTGCCACTTAGTCACATACACACTCTCCAACCCCTACTAAACTCCCAGGAACATAAACGACTCAGGGCTTGTAAGTTGGCTCAGTGGGTAAAGTCACTTGCTACCAAAGCCTGATGACCTGAGTCAATCTGCAGAACCCACCTAAAGTTGCATGGAGTGATCCGGTTTCTACAGGCTGTCCTCTGACTCTACATTTGTGCAGTGGTGCACATACATGTGCACACACACATACAGCATAAATAAGAATAAAAATTATAAAAAAGATTTACTCTGTTTAAGGCATATGAAGAGTGTTTCAGTTTGTTCTGTTCCCTACAGGCTGGTTTTTCCAGTAGAAAATTATGAGCCATAAAAGACCAGGGGAAACATACTAAAAATCAACAATTGAAACTATGCTCAAGTATTGTATGTATGTTACTGTTTCACAAGGAATTTGAAATAGCTGAGTTTTAAAGAAGTAGATAATGTGCGTGACTGGATGGGTAATTTCAGTAGAGATGAAAGACAAAAGGACAGAGCAACTGGAAGGAACACTGGAGATAGAAACTCCAGTGACTGTCCTGGCTGTGGCATCTTGATACAAGATGCAGTCAGCAGAGACGAGGGGGCCTCAATTGAGGAAACAGCTCCAAAAGATTGAGCACAGGCAAGCCTGGGGGGCATTTTTCCTTAGTTATTGATGGGGTGGACCCAGCCCATTGTGGTAGTGCCATTCCTGGGCCGGTATTCTTATAGCTGGGTGCTACAAGAATGCAGGCTAAGCATGGGGAACAAGCCAGTAAGCAGCACTCCTCCATGGCCTCTGCATCAGCTCCTGCCTCCAGGTTCCTGACCTGCCTGAGTTCCTGTCCTGACTTCCTTCAGTGATGAACAGTGAGTGATGTGGAAGCAAAAGCCAAATTCTCCCCAGCTTACTTTTAGTCATGGATTTTTATCGCAGCAATAGAAACCCTTTAAGGCAGAGTCAATAGCAGATGCTTCAGACTCATTACGTAAGAAACATTGTCTGAGGGGCTGCAGAGATGGCTCAGTGGTTAAGAGCACTGACTGCTCTTCCAGAGGTCCCGAGTTCAATTCCCAGCAACCACATGGTGGCTCACAACCATCTGTAATGCATTCTGATGCCCTCTTCTGGTGTGTCTGAAGACAGCGACAGTATACTTATACAGAATAAATACATCTTTAAAAAAAAAAAAAGAAACTGAAACGATACATGAAGAGACTGTCAAGAGCAATCAGAAGGTCTAACAACTGACATGTAAAGGAAGGAGCATGCTACGTGTCACTTTATAGTGGGGATGTGTTAGGTGACACCACTGTTGTATAAACAGTATAATGTGCATACAGAAAACTAGGGGGATAGCCTACTACATAATTAGACTGAATAGTGTAGGAAATTACAACACAGTGTTAAGTTTTGTGTATCTGAACAGTGTTCTATTGCTGTGAACAGACACCATGGCCAAGGCAACTCTTATAAAGGACAACATTTCATTAGGGCTGGCTTACAGTTTCAGAGGTTCAGTCCATTATTAGCAAGGCAGGAGCATGGCAGTGTCCAGGCAGGCATGGTGTAGGAGGAGCTGAAAATTCTACATCTTGATCTAAAGGCCACTGTTTCTAGGTAGCTTGGAGGAAGGTCTCCAAGTCTACCCCCATAATGATATACTTCCTCCAACAAGGCCATACTTTCTCATAGTGCCACTCCTTGAGCCAAGCATATTTAAACCACCAAGCACAGGCAAATTGTAGTAAAAGTACTAGTTAAAAGGATTGGTCAGCACACACCTATGAACCTAGCTCTTGGGTAACAGGAGGATTATCAGTTCAAGCCAGCCTAGGCTACACAGATTGTGTCTCAAAAACAAGCAGACAGCAAACACTTTATTTATTTTTTTTAATTTTTTATTAGATATATTTCTTTACTTACATTTCAAACGTTATTCCCCTTCCTGGTTTCCTGTCCATACGTCCCCATTCCCTCCCCTCCCCTTCCTCCAGCAAACACTTTATAGTCTGGAAAATTTTTAAGTATAATCTCCTGAGAATTTTATTGTATATAGTCTGTTGTTGACCAAAACATTATTGTGTGACTCAGATCCCCCGTGTGTGTGTGTATGTATGTATGTATGTATGCATGTGTGCATGTATGTATATATGTATGTATATGTATACATTTTTTTCCAAGTTGCACCTACGAGCCTTATATATACCAGGCTAGTGGCTAGTGCTGTACCACAGAGTTAATGTCTCTAATGCTTACACTGTATTTTAAATAATGACCAAGGATTTTCCAGAATGAATGAGACACATTCCAAGAAGCTTAGATAATCACAACAGTATGAATAACATACACAGTAACTCATATACACATGTAGAGTTGAATTGTTGAAAACAAAGTAATAGGAATTTGGTCTGGGGAGGTAGCTTAGTGATGGGACACATGGCTTGGCATGGGTTCAGTAACTGATGCTGGTGGAAAACCAAACAAGAAACAGAGAAGGGAGTCTCAAAGGCACCCACAGAAATATTACTTAGAGAGAATAAAGGTACAAATTTTGCAGGGCGTGACTTCTGTTGTCCCAGAAACTTTGTCAGAAACTGTGAAGGCTAGGAAACAGTAGAGTGACTTCTTTTTTCTGAGAATTTTGTGTCATAATAAAATGTGCTCTGATCTAGACCTGGAGAACTGACTCAGTAGTTAGGAGCACTGGCTGATCTTTCAGAGGACTGGGGTTCAGTTTCCATCACCCATGTGTCAGCTAACAGTCGCTTGTAACTCCAAGTCCAGCGGATCTGATGCCCTTTACTTGTTTCCATAGGCGCAGCGCACATGGTGCACATAGATAAATAAAGGCAAATCACCCATCCACATAAAACACTGTTTTGTTTTGAGATGGTCTTACGAAGAATTGGCTGGCGTGGAACTCACTCTATGGACCAGGCTGGCTTTGAGATCGTAGAGATCCACCTGCCTCTGTCTTCTGAGTACTGGGGTTAAAGGCATGTGCTACCAAGTCCCGCAATAATTTTTCATTTGTTTGTTTTTTGCACAGTTTTACTAGGTAATTTTGATTGGCTCGGAGTTTGTCACGTAGACCAGGTTGGTCTCGAACTCACAGAAATCCTGCTTGCCTTTGCTTCCTGGGTACTGGGATTAAAGATGTGTGCTATTCTGCCTGTCCAATTTTTTCTTAAAGTTTTAAATTTAATTAAAAATTCTTTAAAATTAAGTCCAACTTCTATTTATTCCAGTTCCTTCTTGATCCCCCCCCAACTTTATGTGTTCATTCATTTGTGTTCTGTCTGTCTCTGTGATTCTCTCTGTCTCTGTCTCCCCCCCCATCCTCCCATCCCCTCCATGAAAAAAACTAACTCCCTCTCTCCTAGATGTCATCAGTTGTTATCTAGGTGCTGGACCTTATGACCAACTTCTCCTCTTCCTCCAATGCTGGGACTTTACCTGGCTTGATTTTGCACAGATCTTGTGCATAATATTCACAATCACTGTGAGTTCATATGTGCAGTTGTTCCGTTGGGTCCTGAAAACACAATTTCATTATAGTCACCTACCCTTTCTGGTTCTTAAAATCTTCCTGCTCCCTTTCTACATTGATCTCTGTGCCTTGAGAGGAGGTGATTTGATATTATTTAGGGCTGAGCTCTCCTGCAGTCTTTTGTTTTCATGTTACCCGTGTATGTCAGTGTATTACATGCTAGCTACTGCTAAAAAAAAAGGCTTCACAAATGAGGTTCACTAATCTTTGGGTGTAATGACAAGTCACTAAGAATTGGTTTAATACTATGTCCATTTAGCAGAATAACAGTAATAGGTTCTCTCCAAGGTGTCTGTCTAGCCAGAGCTTTTTGCCCCTGGTTATGATGCCTAACTATGTCTTATGAAATGGGCTTTAAATCATGTCACAAAGTTGTTTGATTACTCTTATAACGTTTGTGCCACTCTTACACAGTGGGCTTATCCTGCCAGGTCAGCGGTTATTGTAGCTCACAGGATTCACAGCTGCGCAAGATTTATTATTGATTTTTCTTCTCTGCTAGCATGGACAGCATCTTCTAGCACTGTGAAAGTTGGCCAGTAGGGGTGAAACTGCAGGTCATTATCAGCTTGATTTCTTCATTGTCTATGACTCGAGTATGTGGTGTCTTCTGCAATAGGCTCTTACCTCCCTCTCTCTTCCCATCTTTCCTTCTCTATCTCCATCATTATATGTGTATGTATATGATGCATGTATATGATGTATATGTATGTGTATGATGTATATGTATGTCTTAAGGTTTCTATTGCTGTGAAGAGACACCATGACCAAGGCAGCTCTTACAAAAACAGCATTTAATTGGGGATAGCTTACAGTTTCAGAGGTTCAGTCCATTTTTATTATGTCAGGAAGCATGGCAGTGTCCAGGCAGACATGGTGCTGGAGAAGAAACTCATCTTGATCTGAAGGCAGCCAAGAGAGAGTATCTCCCACAGGAGGTGGAGCTTGAGCACCAGAAGCCTTCAGAGCCCACACGCACATTGATGCACTTCCTCCAACAAGGCCACACCTCCCAATAGTAGTAGCACTTTCTATGGGCCAAGCATATCTAAACCACCACGATGTATATGTTTTATATACATTTATATTTAGACCCCTGTTTGACAAGTAACTAAGCAAAATCTATATACACATATGCATGCTTCTGCAGTTGTAGGTTTCCGACATGACTTTCTCAAAGGTTTGATCATGTCAGTTGTCCCTTTCCATTCCTATGTCCCACCAAGCTTTAGATTTCTGTCATAGTCTGGCCATGTACTGTGGTATATATTGATATATATATTGATTAAAGAAATGTAGCATAAGCACATGTACATACAGCCACTTATACTCTGGTTCTGTGGCTGGATTTCTGATTTATATTTAAATCTGAGATGTCTGATGTTTCCAGCAGTTGATGGTCAAATGTAGATACTGTTAATAAAATTAAAAATGAATGTATTTTTAAAAGTTGGACTAGTGTTACACCAAATGTAAAATGGGTTTTTATAACTTAAATATATTCATAACAAACTATTTTATTATGGATTTTTAAAATCTTCATTGAGGGAAATGTTTCCACTAATGTTAATTAGCTAGTAAATGCTGTTTTCAGTGTGCTTCAATTATAGTATGTTGCTTGATTATATGTTACAAAGTAAATTTAAGGTTACTCTAGGCAGTTAGATAAAGTACTTTGTGGGTTAACTCACTGTTAGGGGCAGATTTCCTACATATTTTTTGAGGGAGGGGAACATATAAGTAAAAAATGAAGATAATACTAAAACATTGTCTATTATCTCTCATTAAATTAGTCTGTTTGTATTTCTGATTCTTATTGTGTAACTAGAAATTAACTGTAAATTTAATTGCCTGTGCAGGATGTTTCAGAAGCATGACGTAGCTAGTATTGTCTAGTAATTGAGAGCAGCCTTTGTTGAGTAACTGCTGTCATTTGGAAGCTCCATAGATGCAGGTTAGTAAAATTAATAATACTTCCCCTTAAAAGGTTCAAAAAGAGGAGACTAAGATACATTATAAAAGTCATTATAATTCAGAATTAGTAAGTAGATCTTGCAGTAGCTAAGGTGTATGTTGTTGTATAGTGGTTATTAAATATTGCTACCGTCAATAGAGAATCTATATCATGTTTATTCCATTTAGGCCCCTGTCTGGCAAATGACTAAGCAAAATATTGATAGGTTCCATGATTGATAAAGAAATGTTTTAGAGTATTCCAAAGTTAATATAGAGTTTCCATCAGTGAGCCTTTAGGGCAGTGAAGATACATTTTTGAATATTCAGTGAATGGACATTGTTTGGAATATTTAATAAACTAGACTCAAAAAAGAACACTATGTCTAACCATTTTAAGAAGTTTCTGTTATTTAAACTTTGATTTATAATAGTAATAAAATTATTCACACTGACATAATCATAAAACGGGAATTAAAATTTCACAAGTAAGCTATTTTTTAATTTTTTAAATTTTTGTTTCCTTAGTTGTATTATATCCCTAAACATAAAGTAAAACACATATTGTTAAAAATATACACATGCACATGTGTATACAAGTTTTTTGCTTTTTATTTTAATGTAAGCATTATCCTTGGTTTAAATTTCTACTTAACATTACTTTGTTCTTTATATATAAATTGATTTTAATGTAAGTTGCATAGCTCAAATCGTCAGCCAGTTTGAAGTAAAACATGCTATGATTGACTCTTCTCCTCTCTCCTGCCACCTCCTGTCCCTTTTCTTCCCTTTGTCCCCATTGTCTCTTCCTATGTAACCCAGGGTGGTCTTGAACTCAGCAGTCCTCCTGCATCAGCTGCCACAGAATTGTGGTACAGGCTTGCCTCACCTCCCCCAGCCTATTTTTATTGCTGTATTGTTCTTCTGGTAGGAGTTAGCTTTTAAAAACAAAAAGTAGTATGAAGCAAATTTAAGGTTGAAATCATTGTCAGTTTTGTTCTCGTTCAGAGTTTTTACTTTTCAGAAGTCAGTAGTTTCTAGATTTTGTGTTTTGGTTATTGTTGTTCTCAGTTTTATAGCATTAGACAATATTGCTATTGTCTTGTTTTGTGATCATTTAAGCCAAGTGCAAAGCTCGTATGGAAGATAGTGATCAGAATTCACTTATACATTTTACCCTGGAGACTTAGGTTCAATTACAGGTTGAAGTTAGTGGCACACTTTGCTTGGAAAATAAATTTCATGATTTGATTGTGTGAGGTGTGTGTATGCATTTGCTTAAGGGAGTAGAATGTTTTATTTTTGTTCATGTTGTGTTTAAGTTTAGATCTCATTGAAACTTAAATCACTGGGACTTGAGAGTGGTGCTAGGTTATTGTGTATCTGAATGAAAGGAGTAATACATTTACACGGTCTTGTTTATGAGTGCTTACGTCCTTAAAGTTGCTCATTTCTTCAGCAGGAACTGTGGTTCAGCTTGACTGTTAACTAGAGAATAAGCTCTTTCTGCAGAGATAGACTTCTAAGACCCACTGAACATTTGTAATAAATACACTACCAGGTGTGGTGCTGTGTGCCTAATCCCAGCATTTGAGAGACTGTTTTGGGGCCCCTAAGGAGACCGTATCTCATAAAACCAAACAAAATGAAAAAAAAAAAAAAAAAACAAATCAAAATTTGGAAATAAATACCTATAATTGGTACTTATAAATGCTGAAAATTAATTAATGAACTTATTACTTTATAGTTGAATTTACAACTTCTAAAGGGTTTAGATAAATAATTAAATACAGCTTATTAGCAAGTGGTTGAATCCAGTATTTTAAAAACAGGAAAGTTAGTATATTTTGGAATTATTTGAGCATTAATGTAACTGGGGAAAGGTAACAAGGTTACTAACATTCCATAAATTATGATTATTTTAGGATATATCTTTTTATAAATCAAAATTAATTTCCTAGGAGTTGATATTAATTTTTTATTTTTTGTGATGAAGTGTACTTAAAAGACAAATAATTCAAATATTCTTGATTTTACTTGACTGACTGACCATTTCTAAGGTGCACGACCAATTTATATATGGTTTCTGGCAGAGAATAATAGTGCTCCTCTATTGGACTTAGGCTAACTGTTAAAGAATGCACTTGTTCTAAGTAGTCTAAGAAGTGCTGAGATCCATGTCAATACTCAGAATTCATATTTTTCTTGAACAGAAGGTTGTGATAAAATGGTACATGGTGTGTTTTCATTGCCTGTTGAAAGACTTTCATGCAGTTAAAATAAGCATTTTGATGGTGGTTGAATTAAGAGTTTTTGTCAGTCTCTTCTCATCATGGATGATTAGACTAAAACGTCTGCTTGTCTTGACTTGAGATCACCACAGCTTCAGATAACATGCTTTGTGATTGAAGGTCGAAATATTTTGAATTCTAATAGGCTGCCAGATGAATTGCTTGAAATAGACTGTAAAATTTCAAGGCATCCTTTTCCATCTGCTGTGAAAAGAACCATTGGGAATGGTTGAGCTTGATGATCATAGAATTACTGGATGGTGATTCTAAAACCCTCAAAGGGAAGTTGCTATGGAGATCTTGTTCCAAACTGTGAAATGATTCACCTTTGAAAGGCTTCAGGGTCTGAGAAGCTGAACACATCATTGTTCAGGTGGTCATTGGTTAGGAAATTGCTGGTGCCTGTGTAATCAGCACTCCTGTGGTAGTTAGCGATCTAAAAAGGTTTGTTCTGAGTGATGTGGGACAACAGCAAGTGCATAAGGCGCCTCTCTCAGTCCGGTTTGTTCAGTCTGGTGCTTGTAATACAGTGAACTACGCAGCTCAGAACAAACTGCTTTGTTGAGGAAACCTTTTGAAAACAAGATTTTTGCACCAGTGAGTTTAATGTCAAAATAAAATGGTCTCTTTTGGAAATAAAAATTTTATAGAAATAATGATTCCTTGGTTTGTTTTTTTTAATCCCCTGTACATGTTGGTGGTAGGATGCTCTGTATCTCTTAGGGTCCAAGGTTTTACACCATGGTGAGGGTTACCTCTTACCATGCTGTACACTGTGTCAAGAGCCTTCTCAGAGCTGGAGGAGCACCTGAGGAGTGTAGAAAAGGCTACACACCATTGAGAACAAGTACACTAGGACACTGTCCAGTGGATAGGAATAGAATATGATTGCTTTTCCCTAGCAGGTGAGTAGAATAGAATACGATTGCTTTTCTTAGCAGATGGTTTCTCATATATATTTGTAACAGTGCTTTAGATTGATTTTTTTTCTGGTTTTATTAACTTAAATATTCAGAATCAACTTTTACTTCTAGAAACTTCATGAAACAGTTTTTGAAATTTATATGATCACACCGTAAACTGCTATGCTCTCGTAAAATTTTCAAAATAAATTAAATTGACTTTGTTTGATAAGTGTCAGAAATGTTAAGCTTAAGTAAACATATGAAGCTTTCTGAAAGACATTTGTATATCAAGTTTCTCTGTGTGGTGTTTTCTCCAAACACCATTAAAGTTGAATATCTATAGTGTGCAGTTCTCCATGTCCACTGTCATGGATCAGGATAAACAGGTTTTCCTGTTCCCCAGTGCTTTTCGTGTTTTGCTGCTGTTGATCCTTCCACTGTCTCTCATTGCTGTTTATTGTTCTAGAATTTCATGTAAGTCCCATGGCATACAGTGTTTGTGTCTGTAAGGGTCTCACTTCACCAGCAAGCATGCTTGTGAGTTTGTCTGCAGTTTCCCTGTTGATATTCTATTGCCAGACAGCCTTTAACACTATTGAGTATCACAATTTGCCCATCCGTTTGTATGTTAATGACTTGTAATTTTTTCCTAGGCTTTACCATTATAAAAATCTGTGCATAGGCGTTTATGTGAACATGCGTTTGTGGTTTTTTGGTGGGGTTAAGTACGTAGAAATAAGGTTGCTAGAAGTGTGTGAGAAATGTGTATTTATCTCCAAAACACTACCTCACTGGTTTTCAAAGTGGCTGTGACAGATTTTCACAGGGCTTGTGAGTTCTAGTCCCTCCATATCTTGTTTAACACTTGCTAATGAACTATACAGACAAGTTTGGGTGATAAATCATCTGTGTTTCTAATGGAAATTCACTGTCATATTGATCTTCTTTACATAATTTTGAACTTGCCAAGTTTTTTGTTTGTTTATATATAAGTTATAAATTTGCTGGCTCAAGTTATTTTTGATTTTTATAAAACTGATGTTTTCACTGGCCATTATTTCATGAAATTTAAACATATACCATTAGAATTTCTGGTAGTCATGGGTAATGAGCAGTCATTATATTTTGGGGTTAATATACAGAGTAGTTAAATTTTTACTTTCATTTTTGTTGCAAATGTTCCTAATTTTATAGTATACAGAATAATGAGTTTCATTGTGACAGTATCATACCACCTTTAGATCATTGTACTTTGGTTTGCTAAAATGTTAAAGATTTTATTTTTCATGAGTGTTCTTGAAGGCCTGCCACTTGTTTGGTTTCCTTGTGGTCTTTATCTGATTTCACAATAGGAGAATATAAGTGCTGTGAATTAATAGGTGATCTTCTGATGGGTTTGCTGGAAGTTGTTCATTCTCTCCTAAATGATAGAAAGATTTTACCAGTGGAGCCATTTTAAAGCCTAGGTTTGTTTGTTTATTTCTTTCGTTTGTTTATTTGTGGCGAAGTTTCTATTTTAAATTCAATTTGAATTGATACAAGATACTTTATATTTTTTTGTTCATTGTTGTTCATTTGTTTCTAGAATATTTATTGTTTCAGCTAGATTATTGAATTTATTAGTATAAAGTTATTAATTTATCATTTGGTATAATATGACTTACGGTGATGCCCCATTTATTCCTGATATTGGAGCAAGACATACATTTTACCTTTTGTCCTTTCTTGATTAATGTATCTGTGGTCTAATTAATTTATTTTTTCTTTTTGATTTTTCAAGGCAGGTTTTCCCTGTGTAGCCCTGGCTGTTCTAGAACTCACTCTGTAGATCAGGTTGGCCTTGAACTCTGAGATCTGCCTTCCTCTGCCTGCAGAGTGCTGGACTAAGTTCACCAGCACTCCCCGGCTTCACTGCTCTTTTTAAAAGACCCTGTCACCTGGTTTACTTGCTGTGCTCTTGTCTGATTGCTGACTTTATTTAGCTCTTGTTTACAGAGAGCGCTTGGCGTAAATGTATGTTAGGGCTAAACCACACCACAACAAGAAACAGGTTTTTCCAATTCACAATCCTGGGGTTCACAATACAATCAAATATCCTACAACAAATGTCATGTTTTGAAAGTGTTCTTAGGTACCTATACAGACATGTTATGCCTTTATGTGTATATTCCCAGTCAGTTTACTTTTGCCCCTTCCTCCCCTCCCCAAGTAAACCACTGTCCATTGAACCTGATTGTGCATCTCTGCCAGCAGCCGGGATGCCTCCACTCACGTATTTCTGGTGTAAATTACTTGAACTCTGCTCAGAAACCAGTTTAGTGACTCCTTTACTGAAGAGTTCCTGAAGAGCGAGGCTGGCCAGGGGGCAGCCTGTCTTCAGTCTCCGAGAAGAGAACGTTGCAAATGTAGGATCTGAGAGCTCAGCAGTGTTGTCGTATCCGCCTCATGGAACTGCACATGGTGGTGGAGCTTGCCCTGCAGTCTGTTGCCGTGGGCCACTGCTCTTCCGCTTTGCTTGCAGACTGTTTGTTGGTCTTTGTCGTTCTCGGCCTGTTGTTTTCTAGCATTTCTTCTTGCTGTTCTTAAGCAGTTACTTTGACAAAACCTCAGGGAGCAGCGGCAGCCCCTCCTGCTGATGCTCAGTAGCAGCCGTTATCTCCTAGGAATATTTTCCAGAGCTCATCAGACTGTATTTATCATGCTTATTCTGACAGCATTTATTTTTATTTTGAAATAAAAATGATTTTTTATCTGATTAACAGAGCCGTAGTAGTAGTCTCATGTTTACTGTCTTCTATCTGCTGAACCCAGTCTATGCATGTCTTTTATGCTTAGATTGTATCTTTTAAAAAAATTATCTATTTTTTTTTTAATGTAGGAGTCAATATGCATGCCAGAAGAAGGCATCAGATCCTTTTATAATTGTGAGCCACCATGTGGTTGCTGGGAATTGAACTCAGGACCTCTGGAAGAGCAGTGTCCTTAACCACTGAGCCATCTCTCCCACCCCCAGATTTTGTCTTGTAATAGTATATATCTATTCTCAGTTCTGTCAGTTGATACTTGCCCCCCTCTCCAATCCTGAAGATGAAGTCCCTGGCCTAATGCTGCATGAATGCTTGCAGCCTCAACTCTGGCCTGTTGTTCAGTGGACTTATTTACAGGTTTGCTTTGTGAGTGCTTTGCCTTGTTATCTTGCTTTTTCCTTGAGGCTTTTCCCCCGTCTGTCTGTCTGTCTGTCTCTGGGACTTTTCTGTTAAATATCTTAACAATCTTAACATTAATTTTGCTAATTGGCTGTATTTGTACATCCTATTTTTAGAGGTTCCGCCAGTGATTACAGTCTGTATCCCTAACTTCGTAGTTTGTGACAAGTGTACTTAATTTCTTTTATAGTTCACATTGTATCACTTCATATAAAATGTAGAACACTTGAATGTTTTCTTAAGGCCATTTTCTGTCTGTTCTTTGCAGTGTAGCTGTGATAAGTATATGTACCCCAAGCCCTGCAATGTAAAGCATTGAGCTAAAGCTCACATTACATAAGGCCATTCATACTTCAAAAGGGCGCTTGTTTAGTAGTACTTAATGCATCCATAAGCAACTGTCCGAAATAGAGCATACTGTTTCTGTATTACACATCTGATGCTTTACCTGGTCTACCACCATTCTCCTAACCCTGAGGACCTTTAGCAGAAGGCTGTTGGCAGTGAATTCTCTGCTGTCGTCTGAAAATGTATTCATTTCAGATCATTCATAATCATACTTTAAGGAATAAAATATTTTTGGTTAATGGGTTCTATTTTTCTTTCTGCACTTAAAAATTTACTGTCTTTGTCACCTTAGTTTCTGATGAGATGTCAGCCCTGAATTGATATTTTTGTATTACTGTTTTCATTCTTTTTATTTGTAACATTGTTTTTTTTTTGGTAGTTGTTACACTTCATTACATAAATTCCTTTCTTGGAATAAATTGGGCCAATTTTTTTCCAGTTTTATTCATCTGTATCAAACAGTATTGCTTCTGCTAACTTGAGTGAACACAGTCGCTCTGTAGTCATCACTGTCTGTTAATGTCAATAGTTTCCTTAAGATACTTTACCCATGATTCCTTTCTCTCTCCTCTGCCTCTCTCTCTTATTGTCTAATGGGGATGTGAATATTTTTGCTCATTCTCTACATAATTTATTGAAAATAAATGGAAATTGAAGGGACATTTAAAAAATATATAAGCTACCAGTATTCAGGTGATCTCCAAATGCAATCTCTTTCATTTTCTTTCCTCTTAATAACAGGCCTGGCCTCTCATAGGCAGTTTTGGACTGTATCTGACCTTTTGAATATTAAAATTCCCGATTTGTTTTTCTCCAGTATGTAATGTTTTCTTGTAGAGGTTAGAAACTGGCCTCAGATTGCCAGTTTCTCACCGTAGGAGGCGGCTTCAGCCTCACTTCAGACACTTTACCACTGGTCTGCACTGAGCCCGCCTTCCATACCCCTGCTTCTAACAGCAGTCGGAGGCGCTAACCTTAGGGGTTTCCTTCTTTTTCTTTTCTGGCTCTTCCCTTTCCCCTTAACTTTTCATTGGCTAAATGTCCTGGCTTTGTTTTGTTCCTTCCCAAGACAGGACTAGTTGGTTGGCTTCCTTGTTGAACAGTACGGCCAACATTGGCCCTGCTCAACGTCATGAAAAGGAGACTATCGTAGACCAGACTCTGAGTGCACACTCATCAATGAAAAATGGCTTCTCGTCAGCCACATAACTTTTAGTTTACATCTCTCTAGGATGAAAGAACGACATTGTCTCACCCTTCCTAGTGAACTTAATGCACTATAAATAGTTAAGCCACACGCCTGGTCCTTGAGTAGCCACTGTAGGAAGCTGGGATAATAGAATCTGAAACCGTTTCACTTTCTAAGAAGGGCTTGAGTGACCAGAAGAGGTATGCTGCGGAGGTAACAGCAAATCAGTACATGTCATTGTCAGAAGCAAACTATGCCTTTACAGTTTGATTTAAAACTTAAGAATTAAAGCCAGGTGTAGTATGACACTCTTTTAATCCCAGCACTCAGGAGGCAAAGTTAGGTAGATCTCTGTGAGTTCAAGGCCAACCTGTCTACAGTGTGAGTTCCAGAACAATCAGGACTATGAAGAAAGACCTTTCTCAAAAACCCAATAAGAATGAATGAATGAATGAACAAATGAACGGAAAATATCTTTCTTGTCATGGTAGTACCTCATAATACTGGCTTAAAAGACATTATTATGAGAGTTGAAGCAGTATAATTCTGATGAAATTTCATTGTTAGAATTGTAATAAAAATATTTCCTCTTCATTAACTATGTAGTAAAGTTCATTGTTCATGAAAATGGCTATGAGACATTCTTCTGTGGGACAACCAAACATAAAATAGAGTGGTATTCAAGGCTCCCTGGTCTCAGAATCAGTTGGTTCTGGTACTGAGCTGTCTGTACCATTAAAGGATGACACAGTGTGAATCTAATTTTTAGTCTTTATTTGGTTAAGTGAAGTAGTTCTGTACTCCAGAAGAGGGATAAAAGCCTGTGATAACCTTTCACTCACGGCTTCCTGTTTTCATACAGCTATAACACTGATGTGTGTGGTTGCTGTCGTTGGTCATTTAGTTCAGTCAGTCTTTTTATTATTGTATTTCTACCACCACTTAATTGATTTTAGGGATAAAATGTTATTGAGTTCTCTCTCTTTAAATCAGTGTGATCCAGAACCGTCTGTCTCACAGACAGTTTTCTAACACAGAATCTCAAGTGACAGCCTAGCAGTCCTAAAACAAGAAGAGGGCTGGCTGATGGGAGGACTCTAGGAGTCACGAGCAAGGGCTCTCAGTTATTCTTTTTAAACTTCATGTTTTCATTTGTGTTTTGTTATTTTGTGTGTATGTGTGTTTTACAAGCATGCATGTCTGTGCACCATGTGTGCAGTACCCTTGTAGGCCAAAAAAGAGTTTTGGATCCCTTGGGACTTGAGTTACAGATGACTGTGAGCACCTGTGGGTATTAGGAATTGAACCTGGGACCTCAGAAAGAGCAGTCAGTGGTGTTTTGTTTATTTGCTTTATTAATTATTTAGAGAGTCTCACATCATGCAGTCTGATTGTGCTCACCTCCCAGTCTTCCCATGTCTGCTCCCCCAACCCCTGAGATCTCACACACCCTCCCCCCAAAAAAGGAAGGCAGGCAGGCAGGCAGGCAGGCAGGCAGGCAGGCAGGCAGGCAGGCAGGCAGGCAGGCCGGCCGGCCGGCGGGCAGGCGGGCGGGCGGGCGGGCCCATTTTCTGTTGCTCATGTGCTCACTGGAGCATGGTCACATTCCTAGTGGCCAGCCCCCCAGGGAGGATGAGGCTCCACCTGCATCCGCTCCAGAAGCCATCAGCTGAGGAGGGCTGTGCAGTGGCTGGAGAGGGACTGGGCCAGCTCTCCCTTGTCCATTGAGGGGCAGGACAGCTCCCATCCCCCTCCCACAGACTCTAACATGGCTTCAGGCACAGCCAGTACTCTCAACCACCAAGCCATCTCTTCATGCCCATTTCTCAACAATTTTTATATCACATCATAATGAATTCTGTCCAGGAAGTTTGGTCCCACACCCTGGTGGGGTTGCAGAGAAGCCTGTTTTTCAGAAAATAAATTATGTGTTTCTAATAATCTTTAGAAGGATATATTGTTGTATGCTTTGAAATATACACAAATGAAAATCTAGCTGTAGCTGACTATTATTATAATGGCTGTTGAGTTTTATCTGTGCTGACTGTAAGACAAAGATAATGAGTGCATGAGCATACATTTATTAAATAGAGAGCGGTAATTTCATACTTGGTATGAGGCACAGAAAAGGAAAGACCTCATCTGGGAATATAGCTAATATTCCAGGAGAGCAGATTTCTTGTGTTAATCCTCTTTAATTGCTATAGAACTGGTGAGAAATTAGAGAGATCACCATTTGAAGTCATTTCACTTGGTCATGCTACTGCCTCACCTTCCTGGAGTCCCTCTTTCTCCCTAATTTTTAAGACTCTTTATTGTTAAGAACTAATGTGTTTTCTAGTGTACTCTTTCTGCTCTGCATTTCCTCAGACAGAACCTTTGTGTCTTGAATGTACCTCGTCCATTCCACCCTTGTCTTTGCTTAGCTGTAGCACCATTTTCTCCTGCAGGGGCCATGTGTTCTGTGAACTGCTTTTCTCTACCCTGCTTTTGCCCTCTCCTTCCTATCTGGGATTTCAGAATCCCCCTTCAGGCAGGTTCATTCATGCAGCTGTGACTTCGTTCCATGTGTACCTATTCTTAACCGCACTGACTACACTGCTGGCTTCTTGAAAGTGTGCATCGTACTGTCTGCTTTAGTCTCTCCAGTGCCTACAGCATGCTTTTTACTGAGCTTCAGTGTCAGACGATGCTTATCAATCGTGTCGCTCATATTTGTTTCTGCTCTAAAGTAAGCTGGTGTGAGTCGTGACACGGTAGAGGCGTTGTACTGCTTTACTTTGCTGCCTAAGAGAACATTGCAAGTCAATTTTAAATAAGTGAAAACGTAATTTTTATACTTTAACCTCTTACATGCATTGTTGGGCTTCACAGGCAGGGCTTTGTGCTAGTTGCATGCAGATTTATATTTGGCATCTGTACAAACAGGATACAGATACATTTGTACTTACATTGTTAATTTGCATTTGTCATTATGACTGATTTTATTGTTATTTTATTATTATTGTCTCCAGTATTAATACTTTTGTCTTGGGCTGATTCCGAGCTGACAATAATATGGTATCATATTTGGTATAATTAAGCATATTTTATAGGCACAGATTTATATAAAGAAAAGGAAGCCTTATTTGAAAGATGAACTGTGCTATTTAAAATAGGAATCTGAGATCTTTTTCACATTGCAGCTGAGTTAAACAAATAATCTTTCCACCATTATAAGTAGTACATGTAGTTAAAAATACATTTATACATATTATTTTTAAAAACCTAGTTAACTTTAAAATATGTAAGTTTTCTTGTCGTTTAGGGTTCTGTGAAGCTGATCATCAAGAGGCTTGCAAATCATTGGTGGTTTCTATTTTCAGATTTCCACATCCCGGAGTAATTTGCTTTAATTTCACCCAATTTAACCTATACTTCACACCATCACCATTCAGCTTTAATAGCTATGTTCTATGCATAAGAAAAGCAGATAAATGTCCACAATTAGGCTGCAAATGATTACAACTAGTTAGGGCTTTATGAAGACAAAACTTAAAGGGCTCTGGCGCCCAACAAAGCACAAAGGACTCTGGACATGCGGCCTGAGAAGTCAGGGCTGCTGTGCGTTTGATTTACACTTGGTACTTGATTTACTGTTCTTCATGTATTGGCAGGTGTGCCCCTCTGAGAGTTGTTCATCGTTAAAGAATATTAGTGCTTCGTTGTTAATTTACTCTGCCTTTAAATTTATTTGCTCCCTTGAATTTCAACATAATCAGGTTTAATTAAAAATATATTAAAATTCTAACATTTTAATACATTTATATAATATAATATGTTTATAAATATATAAATAGTTCATTTGAAATGTGCTGGTACTTACTTACCTTATCAGCACATTTATGAAATGAAGTCTTTTCTGAAGTCTTTATATATGAGTTAGCTGGCCCTATAGTACATGTGCTAGAATTATGGCTTCTGTAATTCTATATGGAATTGATTTCTAGCCAGGACTTTGTATGTGATGTTTTTACATTAGTACACTCAGAGAAGACTCAGAATTTGCTTTGATTCTGTCAGTATCCTGCTTTCCCTCCCTTTCTCTGGCTTATGTTCTAGTTGATGATTAGTGTAAGTATTGTTTTAATGTATTGAGAATTTGTTTGCTGTTGAGATTTTTAAAAAATAAACTTTTTAAGTAACAGCATTTTAGAAAATATAATTATTTTGTAATTAAAATGTGTAAAATAGCAAAATGACAAAGTAAAATTTGTAATTTTGGTTAATGTATCTCATTACATCTCATAAAATCTAATATTTCTCTCAAAGTCTGAGGTGTAAAAATACTTTTCTGAAAATCACTTACAATGAGTATAATAAACATAATATAAAACTAAGATTTTTATATTAAAGTTCAGCTTTAATCATCTTGTTGGATAGATAACTCTCTCAAAAATCTTACACTGGTAAGTGTAGCAGCATTAACGTATGTCTTTTTATAACTTGTGCATCTAGAGTTTCAGTAAAGTACTCTTCATTTTATAAATGCTGTGTTCGCTGTTATGTGAGATAGCATAGTTACTTAATATATACTTATTTTAGATACCTTATTTTTTTAAGTAATAACCAAATAATGTCATCTTAGTTTGTCTAAAGTAAAATACATGTAATTGGATATTCCTTGTGCTTGTGTTTTTTATACACTATAACAAACATGTTTTTAAGAGTAGACAGTTGCTGACTTTAGAATAATGCTCAGGAGTTAATCCTTCAGGCACCTTTATTTTTAAAAGCAGTCTATGTGGGAGAGTGCACTGAAACCTAACTTAAATATCCTTTTTTTAAAGACACTAGGTAATCTTCCCTCCAGAGTAGACCAGTATGGTCATGGCAAGACCATATAGCCACACAGCATCGGTTGTGTTAAACTAGTCTCAGATGCTATATCATAAAACTTTCAGTCCAATCAGCAACTAAATTTAAATACTGCAAATTGTAGCAGCAAAACAATAATTCTGCTGATTAGCCCCTTTCCATTTCTTGTAAGTGAACTGTTTATGCTGTTGAGTACCTTTTGAAAAAAGAAAAAGCCAAAACAGCCTTGATTAGTCAAGGAGTAATTGGATGACTTGATTTTAGCAAGAGAATGAATTGGTTGATGATAGCCTGTAACTAAGTGTAGTGGTTCTGTTCAGATGAATACATAACATGCAGTCGTCAGATCTTGACAGGTATGACTTAGAGACAGTGCTAGAAATCCAGCAGTGGGGGGATAGGACAGACATGGAGGTCAGCTTGTTTGCCATCAAGTCTTGTTGGAAATTTTGAGCTAACTTTTGAAGGAATTCAGAGGAACATTTGTATTCCCCCACTTTGGGGGCAAGTGGAAAAATCTTTTATCTCATTACTAGAACCCTGTTTTGTGCTGTAAAGATGGGCGAGCTAATGTGGGTATTTAACCCTTTCAACAGGGTCAGCAGTGTTGCACCCTCTCACTTTTGTTGAAGACCCTGGAGTGAATGAAGATCATGGTTTTTAGTGCAGCCATTGGATAAAGCTTAAAGTCTTTGCTGTATTCATATCTAACTGCTTGAAGTCTTGGTTTTTCCAGAATGTTTGTACCCGCTTTTCTTATTTATAGTTCTCTAATTATGTTAAAGGCTGCATATGAAGTAGAATAGAGTACAGTTGTTTCTAAAACATGTATTCATTTATAACTCCTCTTTAGTAAACCCAGTTGTACTATTATCCTCCAAAAGTATAATATACTAATTGCCCCTTCTGTGCTTTAATGTGCTGTATGGGTCCGCAAGTGTCAGTTGCATAAAATATGGAGTCATTTTCTTGCTGTGTGAATGAATGAACTAGCAGAGGTAGACCTGTGTAACTAGCTTGAGGGTGATGAATGTCACAAGGTACAGGCCCTTCTAAGTCGCTCTGGTACTGGCTTTGATTTGGCACCACCTGGTGGTGAGTACTTGCTTTGACTTAACTATCAGTGGTAATGACTGGATTTCTGTAAGAGGATCTCACAGAGTAGGTGTCTAGAAATCTCTCAAGTAGTCGGTACCTATTTGTTGGGCCAATTTGAGTGGGTTGTTTTGGAAGACTATTGGGAATGTAAGAGCCTACATACACAGTCGGCTTCCAAAGGACATACTTGTGGTTCTTAGTCTCTGTAGTCTTTACTCTCCCTCCCGTGCTTCATTCACCAGTTTATAACTGTGAATCCTGTATCCAAGACTACAGTTATTTTTGATATATGTTGCCTGGTTTGGGGTATCTACTACGTTCATAGTGCTCTTGTGTTTGGACCTAAGTAAGGTAGATATGGTCATCAGCCTCCAATTCCAGTACCAAGTAAATGGTGTGTTTCTTTCCCCTATTCCCCCTGCTGTATATTAGAAAACTGAATTTAAAGTCAGAATCCATTGATATTTTGAATAAAGGCCATAAAATACCTGTTTTAAAATTAATAGGGAGCCAATTTTATTACATGTTTGCATTTTCAAGCATTTAAACACCAGCTTCAAATTTCAATGAAAACAATACTTTCTCTCTTCTCACAGCATCAATACATTTAAATATGGCACTAAAAATAATTTGTACTCCCATCAAAACCCGTTGAAGACGCTGAATCTAAATTTTACATTGCGTCTGTATAACACTTGTTCTCCAGTTTGAAACCTTGAGGTTGTTTTTCTCTGTCAACTTGTAGTGGATACTGAGTCTTCCTTGCTATTCTTGATTCTAAATTTACTCTTACATGTATGTGCTGATCTGTCTTTCCTACTTGATTGTAAATATCTTGAAGAGTAGGAATTAATTGTTTTCCATTTCCCCCTTCTATAAAGGTTTTGTTATGCACAGGAGAAGAGAGGGGGCTGGGCTCTCCTTGGCAGCTGTTGCCCTCATGGCAGCTCAGACGCTGCTCAGCTTCTTTCCCATTGTGCGTCCCTGCCTTTGTTCGGTGAACTTGAGGGTCCATTCATTCTTAAACACTTGGGTAGTTTAGTTTCATGGTTGGAGTGGTTCGGATTGGATCATTTCTCATGGAAGGTGGTCATGATTGGTTAGACTTCTGTCCGGGACCTGTGCCTCATCTTACCTTGTGCTCTTGGTCACCTTGTGTGCTTTGCTGCGGTCTACAGTCATGGATGAATGGCTCAGAGTCATGGAAGCTGCCTGGCAGTGGCTGCTCCAGTTTTCTATCTTGGAGAAGTGCCTTTGAGCTTCTGGTACTCCAATATCCAATAGGCAATTGTAGAAAAAGTGTCTTTTAAGATGTGTATTTTTATGCTGGTACACATACACCATCCCAGGACACAGGAGGTAAACATGAGAATCAAAACAAAACAACAAAACAAAAAAGTCACCTTCATCCTTAAAACGCATAGCTTGATCTTCCTTATCAACAAGGCAAGCACTGGAGGAATTCAGACCCAGGAGTTCTCTGGCTCATAAAGGAATCACGGAGATTTCTTTGGAATAAAATACAATAAAATGATTATTCAGTAAACTGTCCTAAGCATGACTCCAGGGACAAATAGATTATTCTAAATATGGCTTCTGAGAAAATCAGTTTTGTATACTTCTGAAGAGTAATTTTCTAAGTTGAAGATAAAAACAGAGGAAGTAGAAATGGGTTTTTCCCACCACCTCTGTGTACAGTGACTAAGGAGGACATAGGAACTGCCTGCCACTGTGAATAGACTGAGCGGCAAATCTGAGTGTTCCATTTTCTAGCCTTGGTGCCATAGTAGCCCACTTTGAAACTCAGCCCTCCCATCCTTCATTTTCTACACTCGAATTCATGTTTCTGATACCACACAGTATCTTTTATAGCCTTAGTCTCACTGAAATGTAATCTCCATGACAGTATTTTCTCTGGCCCTACCCTTTATTTTAATCACTACAATAATATGCCCATTCTATTCCTATGGCTTGTGACACGCACATTGAATATTGAAGCCCATGGTTCTGTTCCTAGCTGCCTGAGTTTGAAGATTGCATGTTAACTGTCTTCCCATTTTCTACCTGCGCCTTGGGCAGAGCTGATAAATATACAATTTAGTATAAGGTAAAACAATGAATAAGAGAATTAATGAATGAATGAATTCTTTGTGCAATTATTCATATTGAGAATAAGTAAATAACCCCAAAGAAGAACTGTGAATGTTAGAAGCTAAAATAGCAAAAGATAAATTTCATGGCATACATTAAAATATTTAACAAATATTGTGAGAAAGCCAGTGCTAAGCATACCAAACATAAATTCGTAGATTCAGCAAAGTCTTTGTAATTTCTCTTCACCTCCGAATTACTTACTGGTAGTGCTGGGTTCTAATCTTTTAGATGATAAAGCACCTGTATATACTTCCACAGCAGTGGTCTTGTGATTTTTCTCTCTTGCTCACTTACACTCTGAATGATCCATGCCAGCTTGTATCAAAAGACTGTTTGCTTGGTGGGTAAGAAAGAGGCTATCAAATCCAGGGGGAAATGTGGCCAGTTATCCAGTTGGAAATGTGTAACAGTTAAAATGTCTGATGTTTAGCAGGATGTAACTTAGAAAGAAGACAAGAAGCTGCTCAGAGGTTGGGTGGAGGGAGATACAGGGACAAACCAGCGGGACTCTCAGAACTGAGGAATCTGATCCAAGAGTTTGGGTCAGCCGAGGATTTGTAGATGGTGAAGATAAGGTTACAGAAAGGCGTTTTCTGCAGACAGAAGACAGACAGATAGCTTTAGGAGTTAGGAAGCTAGAGGGTTGGTTATCCCTGAGGTAAGTAGAGCACAGGGGCTCAGCATTGGAAGTAAGGCTCAACAAAACACCAAGTTTGCTTTGTGTATGTAAATAACTATTAATGTGCTGTTGAACAAGCAGGGAAGCTGGAGAAGCCAATCCCGTTCCCATTAAGGAACTTCTTTTTCTACTTTTTTTGGAAAGACTTGATGTGTTACAGCAACTAAAAATGTAAAACCCTTGAGCAGTTGAATATAATTAAGTACAGGTGTTGACTCTGAATTATAATTCATAAGTTTTAAGTGACTTTAAGGATTTCTTAAATAGTATGATTGTATAATTATCTACAGTATAAGTATAGTACTAGTAACTGTTAGGCAGAATTTTCCGGTGTTCTGTACATCTGAAAAACTGTGTTGTGGATTCTAATGTCTTCCTTTGTGTCAGTTAAGTGGTGTCACTCAAAATCAAAGGCACTCTTTGCTTATGGCTATTCCAGTAGAAGGTTCCATTTTAAACAGTATATATTCTTATATCTGTTTCTTTTCATCTCTTCTTTCTTACCCAATATTTTGATTAATTGATGAAAAGTATATTATTCTTAATTTTAACGAATTCTTAAAGTTAGGAGAAAATAATAAAGATTTTTTTAAAGCTTTCTCAGAACTCAACTGACCTGTTTAATTATTCTGTCTTATATTAAATACTTACTTTTCTTAAGATCTGAATTATTTTTAATTACAGCATTCTTGATTGCTTCCTTATAATTAACTGTTTGGTGCAAAAGCTCTGTGAATCAGTTAATTTGTTAGTGTTAGATTAAACAACTGACTCTCAAAGTCAGTGACATGTTCGTTTTGTTTTACTAACAATTAAAATATTTACTTTATTTTATGTGTTTGAATGTTTTGCCTGCATGTGTGTATGTGTATTGTTTGAGTGCCTGGTACCTTCAGAGGTCAGAGGAGGGCATCAAATCCCCTGGAACTGGAGTTACAGTCATAAGCCATGTGGGTGCTGGGAACCAAACGAGTCGTTTGCAAGAGCAGCCAGTGCTCTTAGACACTGAGCCATCTCTCCAGCTCCATTACAAAGATTCTGAGAACTCCTATCAATTCCTGAATATGTAAGTGGAGCGATAATTTTTTCTCCTTGCCAACATTTGGTTTTAGATCCTTTCCCTATGCTGGAAGAGAAACAAGGGAACGAAGAAAGAACTAAGGCAAATACAACTTACTCTGGCTACCCCTAGTTTGAATTCCTGTTCCGCCATAGAAGTTAACCTGAAGTATAGACGGTAGGCATTCGTGCAGATGTGTTTTATGCGCACACACTTTCTGCAGAATCTCAAATAATAGGCTTTCTCCTGGAAAATGAAAGAGTTATGAGATGCTGGGGCTCAAACCCAGGGCTTTTTTTCCAGAGTAGGCAGGCCCTGTCCCGGCCCAGTCGTATCTCCATCCTTAGTTGGTTATTTTTGCCTAAGGACAACCCATCCAACCCAGTTATGCTGCTCCATTCATGCTTTTGTGTTGAGTGACTAGCAGTTTATTACTTGACGTTATATTTCTGATTACAAAATATTTTCCTTTTCAGAGATTATAAATATAGCCAACCAAAGTAATTGTAATTTGAGTGACACAACTTTTCATTTACTTTAGACTTTGAAGGCTTAAGACTTAAAATTGCATTTAAAAGAGAATTTGTTAATATTCCTTATTTCTTTGTTTTCTAAAATGAGTTTTGTTCCCTTTTTTAATAAGAAAAATGGACTACTTATTTATTAATGTGTATGTGTATATATTCACATTTAAGTGTGTGCGTGTCTCCAGTGTAGAGGTTAAAGGTTGCTGTCAGGTGACCTTCCTGATCATTCTCCACCTTAATTTTTGAGGTGCGACCCCTCACTGAACTTAGTGTGTGGTTTTTTGTTAGACTAGTTAGCCAGCAAGACACTGGGTCCATCTCCTCCCATCCCTCCCTGGCTTGCATGTAGCCACAGGCTGGTGCAGCCATGCCCAGCTTCCACCTCAGGTCAGGACTCTGAGCTCAAGCTCTCACGCGCAAGCAACAAGCACTTGATGTGCTGTACTCTTTCCAGCCCTGTAAATGAACTCTTTAAAGTAAACAAATACATTAAAGTGCTTTTATCTCTTTTTGTAACTTAAAGTAGTTGCTTATTTTAATCTGTAGTTATGAATTACAAATTTTGAGGCCCAGCTGTGAATTAGATTCTGTTTTCTTGTCAAGGTGGGTCCTTTTCATAGATTAAGACTAGAATTTCAGTGGACCTCAAAGCTGGGGTTTAAACTATATTTCTAAAATCAGGACGTTTAGAATAAGCACTAAATAGCTCACCACTCCTATCCCCAACTATCTCTCCTCTTCTATTTAACGAAGCATTTTTGTTGTGTTATTTATGAAAGGGAAATGGTACCCTGCATTTCCCAGTGTTTGTGAATACTTGCCCTCCTGGAATGCATGAGTCTCTGGCTTTGATCCTAGTACCATCAAACAGGAACAAAAGCTGCTGCTCAGAGGGCTAAGGAGAGAGGGTTTCAGGAATGCAAGAGTTTGAGTCCAACTGAGGCAACAGTGAGTGGCAGGACGGAAAGAATGAAGAGCGCAAAGAAGTTGTGAATGGAGGTTCGACATACATGGAAGTTTGAAGACTTGATTAGAAACTTGAAAAGATAAATTTTAAAAATTATATTCTTGTCTTGATTTCCAGCATTGTATTTAGTGAGAAATCTGCTTTAAAAAGCTGGGGCTATAGCTCAGTGGTAGATGCTTGCCTAGTATGCTCAAGACTTAAGATGAAAGTTACACTGACAGGCTAGTAATACAGGAGTAAAGCTCTTGCCCAGCATGCAGAGGCCCTGGACTTGATTCCCAGAACTGACCAAAACAGTAGTAAAGCTGTGGCCAGTGAGCTGACTCAGAGGGTAGCATCACTTATTCTTAAGTCTGATGGCATGAGTTTAATCTCCATAACCCATGTGTGGTAAATGAGAAATGTTCCCTGTATGCTCTGGCATTTGAGTACTTGTTCCAAGGGTAATGCAGTTTGGGGAAGATTAAGAGGTGTAGCCTTGTTGAAGGAAGTGTGTCACTAAAGCAAGGCTTTGAGAGCTAAAAGGCCAGATGCCATTTCTGGGTCATTCTCTGCATTGTGATTGTGGTTTAAGGTGTGAGCTCTGAGCTTGCTGCTCTAGTCATCATGCCTGCCTATTGCCATGCTTCCCCGCTAGGAAGATAATGGACTCTCTCATCTTTCTGGAACAGTAAGCAAATAGCCCCTTCCTTCTGTGGGTTGTCGTGGTCATGGTGCTTCCTCACAGCTATAGGAAATTAACTAATATAGCATGTGATGGTGGAAAGAGAGGACCTGCTTCAGAGATTTATCCCTTACTGCCACATGTGTAGTGTGGCATCTATGTGCCCTCAGTCATATACAAAGTAACAATAAATGAAAGCATAAAAAACTGGAAGCAGACAGGGACCACAGTACCCTAATGAGCTCATCACTTTATATGCTGACTTAAAAATAAAAGCAGATATGTACTTATGTCTTCTTCTGCTTTTAAGGTGTGGCTTCCTAACCTTCTAGTGGTTTTATTAGGAGTGAATCAGAATGTAGACTTTTCAGGACATATGCTAATTACCTTGAAAGAACCTGGAGTGTGAAGTGAGACAGGACAATGTACAGATGTCTCGAGGCTGATTTAATAGGACTCTATGTTGTGTGGTATTTCTTATCTCTTTTCCCAGAGTAGTGACTCTCAACTTTCCTAGCGCCACAACCCTTTAATACAGTTCCTATGTTATAGTGACCCCAACCATAAAATTATTTTCGTTGCTACTTCATAACTGTAATTTTGCTACTGTCATGAATTGTAATGTAAATAGTTTTGGAGGTAGAGGTTTGCCAAGGGGGTTTGACCCACAGGTTGAGAACTGCTGTCCTTGCAAGTGTGCGTTTTGGTTATATACTACCTCTTGGCTTTGTACCTGGTTTAGGCATTTACATTTATATGTGTTGGCTTTACAGTAACGCGTATTAAAATTCTTTGGCTTGAAACTTCATGGTGATCTCTCTCCTTTTCTTACTGCCTCCTATATACTCCTTTACTGGTTTTGCCCAGCTGAAGTTGTTTTCTGTATCTGTTGTTGTTTGTCCTATCTTTATATCTCCCTTAATACCCCATGGGATTCTTACAGTGTTTAGAGTGCAGTTCATCTTCCTGGTTAGTCTTTTAACCTGTTCTTCACACATCATTCACTGGCAGAAGAGCCATTGCTGACTTCCTGCTGACTGACAGTGAAGTCCATGCTTGATCCTGATATCTGTACCTTCCCATCACTACCCCATCATCTGAGAAGCAATGCTTATCTCCAGCATGACTGCTTGTCACTAACCATTGTTCATGTCAACTCTCATTTTTAAAAGTAATTTAGTTTTATTTCATGTGCATTGGTGTTTTGCTTGCACGTATGTCTATGTGCGGGTGTCAGAGCTCTGGAACTGGAGTTACAGATAGGTGTGAGCTGCCATGTGGATGCTGGAAATTGAGCCAGGGTCTGTTGGAAGAGCAGTCCGAACCTCAGACTCATATCATTTCTTCAAATGTTAGGAACCCATGAGTAGCCACTGTACCTGGCCAGTGCACATCGTTTGAATGACAAAGAGGTTATGGGGGCTTGACTGTCACAGACAGTGCTTTCAGAAAGTTTGGCTCTGAACTGGAGGAAGGAAAGCAGTAACTAGAATGAAATAAATGTCCTGGAATGAGTGACATATTTGATCTACAGAGAATTTTAAATTTACTGAAATGTTTGAGGGAAAGAGTTCTTGAAATGGTGGACGTTCTAATACAGGAGAGAGACTTAATTGCTTAAGGTCTCGGTAAGTCAAAGGAAGTCTGTGGGAGGAAACATTTAAAGGAAGGGAGGGACTAAGAGAAGAAATCACTTCTGTGACACTCGGTGACAAAATATCTTATACAATTGTCTATTTATATAGAAGCCAGTAACTATAGTGATTATTTAACAACATCCCTCCAGTAAATGCATTAGGAAATTTTAAATGGTAGTTTCTTAATTACAACCCTCTATTTTATCCAAGCAGATAATGGAGAGGAACCTGGTATTTGAAATTCTGTTAGAAGCATAGGAACAATGTTAATTTAAGCTTCTTTATCAGTTTTGTCTTACTTAAACTTTCCACAAAGAACAGTTTTTATAAAAACAAGCCACTCTTTTTTCTAAAACACAATAAGCAAATTTAATTTTCAAAACAATATCTTAAGTTTAGTTACAACTTTGATCTTACAGTAATTAGCCGGAACAAGAAAATCATAATGTCTGTATGTTGTGCCCAACCATGTGTATGTGTGTGTGTTGAGAAAGAGAGAGTCTGAAAATATTAAATATAACAAACCTCCATTTTTCAAACCAGGTCTAAATTGGATTCCACCACAAAGATTTCTTACCCAGAAATCCTATTATGTTTCCTTTAATAACATTTTCATTTCAAGCCTTTCTGTTTCCCCCACTTGCTTGCCTTCCATCCCACCCCCATTCTGGTAAATTACCTAGCCATAGATCTCAGGAACCACACTAGGCATTTGTGAAGATCCGGCTACTGCTTTAGCTTTCATCCAAGTTTTCATTCCCTTTTCCCTGAGTAAAGTAGGAAATGCTCTCCTATGCTGAGTGCAGCCCTGTGCTGTCTACTCTAGGTGCTCAGATTTTCAGAGGTTGTTGAATCACTGTAGTCATTAGCCTCTGTAGAAAGACAGCTGTACCGGGTACTTTCACTCTTTGTAAAAGGTACCGTTAGTTCTTCTTTTTCTTCCCTACCTCCCTTCTTGTGGACAAGATTTCATGTAATCTAAGTTGACCTTAAGTTTACTGTGTCATTAGATATGACCTTGAACCTCTGATGTTATTGTGTCTATCCCATGAGTATTAAGGTCGCAGGTGTGTCCTGCTATACCTAGTTTCAGAACTCTCTTAGAGATCAAACCAGGGCTTCCTGTGTGCCAGGAAAAACACTACCAACTCAGGGGCACCTGAGATGGCTGACTCAGCCTTCTCTGTAGCTGGCTGTGCTGCTTATGTCGATTTCTTGGTTTTTTTGTAAAGTAAATCATAGCAAGAAATAGTATTGTGCCTATGGGGTGGGGCTTATATGTTTGTTGCTTATTTTGTTCATATGAATCTGACATCATCTAACACACCAACCAGTTCTATGCTTAAAGCACTTAAATATTTAAATACCTATATTTTATGGCTTATTACTGACCAATCCACATTAGGATTAAAAATGACTTTTAAAAATACTAGGCAGTTGCAATTTAGAATTCTTTATAACTTAAAACAAGAATATTCTCGCCTATGTTGCATAAAAATTAACTATATTTGCTGCTTTATCCAATTCAAGCTAACTCAGGATTCCTATACCTCCGTTTAAAATAATTGACATTCTATGTTAGAAAATACCTCTTAGGTAGTATAACCAAAAGGATGACTTTTATGAAATTATTTTGTTTATAAGTGTTTATTGTTTTGTACCTGTATCACTGCTTTCTGTGTGTAATATTTTGTAGCATTTATTCATTTTTTGTGATACTGTTCTTTATCTGGTAATTTGAGTAAATCCCAATAGAATTATGTTGCCACATTATGTCTTCAGAAGGGCATGAAGTCAGTACACAAGCCTCAGTAATATCTGGTTGTTTTACCCTTATGTTTCTAGTTGGCAATTTGAAATTATGGCTTCAACTGCACTTTAAATATGTGATAATAGCATGTGTTTCTAATAAGGGCCAGCACCATTTTGTTCAGATAGTGTGAATGGTTGTCACTCATATATGACAAATGCACCTTCATCTGCTTCTTTGATAGCCCCCTAAAAACCATACCCTCAAATCAGGCCGGTGAAATTAGCTGCTGTGTAAATTGTGTGTCTGAGTGGTTCATTATCTAATCACCGTCAGAACCACAGTGATAAAGTAGATTGAAGCAGAGAAGAGGTCTGCCAGATGATTTGAGCCCCTCACCCCCCCAAATCTGGTTTCCCTTGGAAACCCTAATAGTGCAGTTTAAAACTTCAGGCTTTCGTGCCTGGCATTCAATATCTCTTACATACCAAACTTGAAAGCAACCAGTAGTTCTGAAATAAAATTTTGTTTTCGTATTTTACTTTGTCTGTGTCAGTTTTTTAAATGTTGATGCTCTTGAACTGCTCTGCCTGTGGCTAGCATGTTAAGTGTTACCAATGGAGGGAAGTGCTGTGGTCTACTTGAAAAGAGTTAAGAGCAGTTGATTGGCTGTGGCCATTTGCTCGCCGTCTAAATGTCCTCCGCTCTCTGTGCACGGTGATTACAGTCACCTTCTGTATCATCTGTTTATTCAATTCGGTTTTAATTCATTTTAGGTGCTTTTGAAGATGATGATATCACACACGTTGAAGGAAGTGTAGATCCCATTCGAGATATAGAAATCATTCATGAAGAGCTTCAGCTGAAAGATGAGGAAATGATTGGGCCCATTATAGATAAACTAGAGAAGGTGGCCGTGAGAGGCGGTGATAAGAAACTAAAGCCGGAATATGTAAGTAGACATTTACAACTTCTAAAGAGATGCTTAAGTGTGGTTTTCGTGGTTTAAAAATAAAGCACAGAAATTATTTATATTACTGAATTTTAGAATAAACATTTATTTCTGAAGTGTTTTTTGTTTTGTTTGTTTTTTGGAGAAGTTTATTGGAGCACACAACCAAGAGTCATGGTTATTAGCAAACTATAGTTAGTAATATTGAGAATTTAGTGGTTAAGAGGTAGATTTTTGAGTTATGGTACTTAAAGAAACATAGTTTTGCAATGAAAAACTTAACTGGGTTTAGAAAAATGATGAATATATGAACTTCTTATGTTTGAATTAATAATTTACACAAAAGCGTAGACTTTCTTAGGGATGGGCAGGATGAGTGTGTGTGCGCATATACACACACACACAAACATAAACACATTTCTGAGTAGAATACAGATGCACTTATAGTACAGTGAACATGTGGAGGTCAGGGGACAACTTCAAGGGTCATCCTTTCTTTCCATTTTCTTTGAAGCCAGGTCTTTAGCTGTTTGTCACTTTATGTGCCAAGCTAGCTTGCCCATAGACTTCAGGGGCCTCTCTTGCTCTCGCTCTAGCTCTAGCTCTCGCTCTCTCCCCCCCTTAAGATTTATTTTATTTATATGAATACACTGTATCTGTCTTCAGACACACCAGAAGAGGGCATAGAATTCCATTACAGATGATTGCGAGCCACCATGTGGTTGCTGGGAATTGAACTCAGGACCTCTGGAAGAGCAGTCAGTGCTCTTAACCACTGAGCCATCTCTCTAGCCACAAATGAATACACTCTTAAGTAGAGAGAAATTTTATGTTTTATGGAGAGGAAATAGCCACCATTATCCCCTGCTCAGATGTATTTTAAGCACATTAGTGAGTTACTATTTGTAGCATTGTGATAGATGCTTAAACGCCAGTTTTGAAGTTTTATATGGTTGAGTTGTACTTTTCATTTAAAAAAGAAATGCATGATAACATCTTCTAGTAACTGTTCTTGCTTTGTTTATATATATATAACTTTGTTATATAAATATTTTTCTATTTTTATGTTAATTTTATTGCAAATATTGGTTTAGTTTTCAGAAACTGATTATGCCATTTCCCCCTCCCGCACTTATTTTTAGTGTTTATAAAACTGCACTACTTAGAAAGGAACCACAGTAGCCACAGAGCTACAGCCGTGCCACTTTCTGAGTCTGCCTGCTTTCCTGAGTTTCTCAGAAAAGCATACTTCTTGTTGTAAGCAGGCCTTTCCTGATACTCTGGACTTTCTTACTTTCTCTGAACCTTGCCTCTTTTTTGCTGTGCAGCTGGCCTCTGTGTTGACTTAACTAAAAGGCATGTCCGCTTTGTTTCTCTTCTATGTTCTCCTCCTCCAGGCAGCTGCTGAGATTTACAGCTGCCTACCTTGGAGTATTCTTTACAATTGTCCTTGTTAAATGAATTTTGGCTTTTCTTGAGAAGGAAGGAAAGAAAGAACTTAGACTTGTCTTCTGAATGTAGGGACACTGTCAACAATTGATAATGAAAATGGTTTGACTTGGGGTGGGAAGGTGTGTGTACTTTTGTACTGTGCTTTGTGTGTTTCACTTCTCTTAATGTTGTGCTTACGTCCTACACAATAGAGAATGGAGAGGTGTCTAATGAAGTTACATGAGGGTTAGGATAGAGAAGAGAATGCAAAGTGGGTATAAAAATACTCCTTGGGTTGGGAGGGAGAACTGGTGTGAAGCAATGTCTTCTGGACAGGATAGGACAGCTCGCAGCAGCTGTGGCAAAGCCCTGCATATGATGAGGCCAGTCAGTGTTCCAGTGTGAGGGCTTGCAAGCCCCATCCCCAGCTGAAGTGATGTTGACATTTCACAGCTTCCGGGGAAGGAAGAGTCGGGTTTTATTTAATGGTCTGTCTCTTCTTATTGCGTTGACTGTGATCTGGTGGGTGGCCCACACTGATGATACAGATTGGATTTGGTGGACACAAAATTGCCCACCCCCACAATGACACACCTACTCCAACAAGGCCACACCTCCAAATAGTGCCCCTCCCTGGGCCAAGACAACACAAACCATCACAAGGAGCAACAGTGGGGATCCCCTTTATCATAGCCTTTACATAGTTGTTTCCTCTGTCCCCTCTGTCCTAACAGCACTCTAGCTAAAGTGGTGCCAGTCATTCTAAAGATCCTCTCCACTCTGCTATGGCCTCATGTTAACTAATTCTCAAGGGGAAAAAATAGGAGGCTTGGAAGGATGCATTAGAGACAGTTTGAAATGTGTAGCCCAGGCTGGCTTTGAACTATATGATCCTTTTGCCCTTGGACTTCCAAGTGCTGGGATTTTTGGTATGAAAAAATATACCTGGCTTAAGCTAGGAGTCATCTTAAATGACTTAAATATAGCTTCTTGTTATTGTCATTGAGTCAGATTGGCACGTAGCCTAGGCTGGCCTCAAACTCTTGAGTAGCCAAGGCTGCACTTGAATTCTTGATCCTCCAGTTTCCAAATTTGGGGGTCTTGGGTGTGGCACTGCATTTGGCTTTATGTTCTACCTGTCATAGAACCAGAGTTCTGCTCATGCTAGGCCATCATGCTGCCATCTGACTTACCTCTTCAGCCCCTGAAGACCTCATTTCTAAGGGAAAAGATATGAAGAGAAGCAGTTATTGATGCTGAGGAGCCTTCTTTCATCTTGTACAGTCTCCAGTTAACAAGGCAGCTGTTTAAAATGAAACCGCTGTCTGCTCCTGTAGCCCAGGCTGGCTTGGAACTCATTACATATCTGGTTTCACACTCATGGTAATTTTCCCACCTCAGCCTTCTGGGTGCTAAAGTTACAAACGTAAGCCATCATACTTCATTTTTCTTGTTCTTCTCCCCCTCTGTTCTGTGCTAGATAGGCTGCCCTTGAACTGAGGGACTTCCTGCCTCCATCTTCCGAGTGCTAGAATTGCCGTATTGCCTTGTCCTACAGTCAGTGTCTTGGTTATCTAGTAAGATAAGTGCTAAAGCAGAAGGTAGGCCCTGCTCTGGGAGTGATATTTACCATGGCAGATTATACACACTAGAGCATCGACCATTAACCAGTCTCAGGCATCTAAGTCAGTGGTGTCGAATAGTTACCACTTGAGTTTTTCATAAACTCAAAGTGAAAGAACTTCTGTGGCCTTTAAACAAGGACTTTCCACAGGGCAGCAGTGGCAGAGCATGCCTTTATTCCCAGGATTGGGGAGGCAGAGGAAGAAGATGCATGTGAGTTGGAGGCTAGCATGGTGTGCTTAGTGAGCTCCAGGACAGACTGGGCTACATAGAGAAGCCCTGTCTTCAAACAAACAAACAAACAAACAAATGACAATGATTTTCCACTTTCTTACCCAACTCCTGGTAACTTTTGTTTTCCTTTCTGTCTCCAAAGATTTGCCTATGCTAGATGTCTTATAAAATAGAATTATATGGTTTTTTTTTTTTTATTCTTTTCTGCTTGGCTTATTACATTAAAAATAATACATTAAGAATGTCAAATACTTAGGTAAACTACTCTTTTACCACTTTTACTTAAGTATTCTTTATGTATATGCGTGAGTGTCTGCTTACATGCATAAGTGTTACCTGATCGTCTGGTATCTATGAAGGCCTGAAGAAAGTCTCAGAACTGCCTGTAACTAGATGTGAGCAGCATAGAGTGGGAACTGAACGCAAGTTCTCTGTCAGAGTAGCAGCCACTGCTCTAGACTCTTTATAGCTTTTATAAAGTAAATTTATAGAAAGCAAACCCTAAAGTTAAATAAACATTAGGTACATCAATCAGTTGAAAACCTCACAGTGCATAGGCTGGAGAAGACATAGTTCATTGGTAAAATGTTCGTAAGAGGTCCTGAGTTTGATCGCCAGAAGCCACGTGAAAAGCAAGGTGCTCTGGCACACTTCTATCCCTGTACCAGAGAGACAGAGGCAGCAGCACCCCTCCCACCTCTTGGCCAACCAGCTCAGCTCCAGGCCGAGAGAGACGCCTGAGGAATGACACTGAGTCCATCCTCTGGCCACTGTATGAACACTCATGCAAGCACATACATATGTACCTTCATATATGGGAACATAAACACACAGAGAGAAGAGCGATGAGGACTGGAGAGGTGACCCAGTTAGTAAGAATGTTCACTGCTCTTTCAGAAGACCTAAGTTCAGTTCTCAACATTCACGTCCAGCAGCTCACAACTTATAATGCCACTTGTGGGGACCCAGTGCCCTCTTCCAACTTCTGCGTTACTTATATACCTGGATGTACAGACAGACACACACACCTTTTTTGAAAAAAGGTGTATTAATCAAGAATGTAGACATATTATTATGGTTTATTATTTGAATGTACACAATATATCTAATGTGTACATTGAAATAATTTATAAATTCAAAAATATATAATATATATTCAAAAGGTTTTAGAAAATAAAATATTTAAAGTGAGAATGATAAAATTCTTAATTTGATGTGATAATATCAATGTGGGACTCAAACTTCGTGTCTTACTTACTTTTCTATTGTCCTGAGGAGACACCATGGCTAAGGCAACTTGTAAAAGAAAACATTTAATTGGAGACTGGCTTACAATTTCAGAGAGTCAATCCATGATCATCATGGCAGAATATGGTTGTAGGCAGGCCTGATACAGGAGCTGCAACTGATAGCTTACATCTGATCCATAACTTCAAGGCAGAGAGACTAATTGGAAATGGTGTGGGTTTTTGAAAGCCCACAAGACCAAACCTAATCCTTCCCAAGATCAATCCACCAACTGGGGACCAAGCATTCAAATACATGAGCTTACGGTGGCCATTCTCATCTACACACCACATTGTGGTAGGTTGAACTACTTCATAGGTCCAGAAGTAATTATTCTAAATACCGATGGGGGCTTTGAACAGTGATGCTTTGAAGCAGCAATGGAAAAAGGCTGAGGGTTGAGCGAGTCTTTCCTTTTTGCTTTTTGCCTGAGAACCTCTTCATAACTGACTGCAATTAACCAAATAATCTTCTTAATACTATATTTTGCTTCATTTACAGTCATTGTTAGCAAAGAACTATTGTTAGGTTTTAGAGAATAAAATGACTTCATATTTGGTCGTATAGTATGTGAACATACAGCTAAAAATTGCTAGAGCTGAAAAACTTCTATGTCATTTACTCCCAGAAATTTTCTTTTACTTTTAAATTGAAGCTTTTATTCGTAAGGAACAGGTTCAGTTTAATACTATTTTAAGAAATGGGATTTTATTCTTACAATACAAGGCAATAAATGCAATGAAATAAAATACTCAAGAAAGGTTTGTTGTATTGTCACATGCCTTTTCTAGCTGAATTGTAAGCCATTCCAGAACAGCTCCCTTAACCTCTCTTAACCAGAGCAGTCTTAACCTCTCTCTGACATCTGACACTCATGGAGCCAGGTATACTGCTTGTCACCACAAAGAAGCCTCCTTTCCTTCTATTGCTGCAAGGATTTATATCTTGCCTTACATATTATTTTTATTTCTGACTTTTGCTTTTTTACAATTTATGCCTACTTAAAAGTGGCTTGTTTAACTTCAGGTAGTTTGTTGTGTGCTTTCTGTATTTTTTCACAGGGTTTCTGTGTTTACTCTGTATATTTTCTGATCCAGATTTGTGAGCCTGAGCACCACTTTGCCTTCACGCCCATCGTGACAGAACTCTTGCAGGACACCAATGTATAGGGTCAGATGCCTGTTAGAGACTGTCTTGGGAAGGATTACTCTCAACAGAAATTGGGGACTGAGCACATTACTTTAGAAAAGGACTAAGAGTCAAGTGCTGTGGTAGATAGTGTGTGTGTTCAGTGTGTTGCATAAATGGTATGAGTCTTAGTGCACCCTGTTCTCAGTTTGAGGATAAAAGTTGGGAAGTGCAAAGATGTTTGAGTCCTCCCAAGATAAAGCAGAGATTAGACTGATTTAGGATTATCGGTTTGTATAGCGCATTAGACAAAAGTAAATTCATCTAAGAGCTGATACAAAGGTAGATGTGTCACTGGCATACACCAGTCTGGGTAGAGCACTTTAGCACTTTCCTAGGATGTATAGGCATCAAACACAGTGGCTGTAGAGCTGGGCTTGGTGGTATATGCAGTTCCAAGAGTTCAAGGCCGTGTAAGAGAACATAGTGCGGCCCTGTCTCAAAAATAGCAGGGAAATTAAAAATAAAAACCAGAGGCATGATAGCTCACACCTGTGTTCCCAGTGCATGGGCAACAGGGGCAGAGCAATCACAAGCTGAGGCTAACCTGGTCTACAGCATGGGAACTTGTTATACATAAATGAATGAATGAATGATATAGCTGAGAGTTAGATCATGGCTGGGAGATAACTTGGCTTGTAGAATGCCTACTGGGCAAACTTGAGGACTTGAGTTTGGTTCTCCAGCACCAATATAAAAAACTGCGTTTGGTGGCCGAGAGCAATCAAGGAAGATACCCATCAATGATCTCTGACCTCCACACATAGATGTTCACACACACACACACACACACACACACACACACACACACACACACACACACACACACACACTCCTGTGAATATGGTCTCCCATGGACCCTTAGCAGGACCTAGCTTCTCTATTCATTCTGCTTTGCTGCAGCTGTTTCCCTATGTTCCCCAAACCTGTCACTTGTGCTCACTCTGTGATTCCATGCATTCCTTACCTCTACCAGATGACCTTGCTCCCAACTCCAAAGACCAAGGTAAAAGTCTGCAGGCAAAAATTCTTTTTTACTCTTCTTATCCGTAGGAAAGTGTACACTTTTTCTGTTGCTTTTAAGTGGCTTTTTAGACAATTCATAAACTAAAATATTCACGCTTTAAAAGTATACATTTCAATGGACTTTTAGTATATTCATAAAATTATAATTTGTCCATCAATCCCCCTTCCTTCCCTCTGTCTGTCCCTTCTTTCCCCCATCTGTCCCTCCCTCCCTCCCTCCTTGTTTCCCTGTACAGATTGTTTAAATTGTATCTAAAATTATTTGGAGCAGAAATGTTTCTGATGTGGATTTTTTTTCATATTCTTCATTATTTGCACATACCTTCTGCTATATTTTGAGCACAGGATCCAAATTCTAAACACAAACCCATCTGTGTTTCACATAGGCTGCATACTACCTGAAGACAGTTTAATGCAATTTTGGTATTCCTTCATTTTGACTGCCACTAGTCCCATGAGATCAGATGTGGGATTTTTCATTTGTGGACTCATGTCATTCTGAAAAGCTGGAGATTGTGGAAGTCACCTGGTTTTTGGAGTTGGTTCTTAATGGTTTTGTTTGTTTTGTGCCCCACCCCCACCCCCATCCCCATGGCTTTCTCTGTTCAGCTCTTGCTGTCTTGGAATGTTCTCTGTGGACCAGGCTAGCCTGGAATTCAGAGACCTTCCTGCCTCTCTGGGATTAAAGTGTGTGCTACTATGCCTAGTCCGGAGTTCTCAGTTTTATGTAATACTTGTCTCTATAGATTCTTTCCAGGTTTTTCATAGAAAATAAAACATTTGCTGCCACAGTTTTCTAAATACCCCCTTCAATTACATGTATATTTTAACTTTGTACTTATTGTTACTGTATTGGTGAGGATGTTGGCACCATAGAGTTGCATGTGAAGTCAGGTCTCTCTCCATCCACCTCTAAGTGGTTCTGGAGGTGGACTCCAGCTCTCTAGGCTTCAAACCATCTCCAAGACACAAGTGCCTTTTCTTTACTATCACCAGATCCTTCTGAGGAAGTTACTGGGGCTTACAGTCTTTACTCTTTAACAGTCATAAGTGCCTGTTTGCACCCTACTTCTCAGCAACTTTATGCTTGTGGTCTTCCTCGCCCAGCATGAAACTGGGGCAGTTTTTAAAATATATGTATTTCTGTTCTATTTGTTGCCTTCTTTTCTGTAAACCTGAATAAAAGCAGTGAACAGGAACTATGCCACAGCCTGCAAAGTTGGTTACTGTCTGTGACTTGAATTCAGCCTGACTCAAGTTTTTAAGAGCCCAGAGGAAGGTCTTAAGAGTCTGTCAGCGCTGACCTTTAGCCAGTGAAGTTTAGTTTCCAGGAGCTTTTGGTTCCCTTGGCCAACCTGATTAGCACAGTCTTTGTAGCTCACCTTTATCCACCTTGTTCTTTACTACGCCAGAATGGCCCATTAAGGTCTGTTTATGGGTCCTAGGGTTAAGTCATTCACGATGATGACAGTGATCATGATGATGAGGATGGTGATTTTTTGTTTTTTGTTTTTTGGGGATTTTTTGAGATAAGGATTCTATATAGCCTTTGCTATTCTGTAACTGGCTCTGTAGACTGGGCTGCCCTCGAACTCAAAAAATCCCTCAGCCTCTGCCTCCCTAGTGCAGGGAATAAAGGCATGCACCACCGTGCCTGACCGATCTGTGAATCACAACCCTCATAACTGAATATAAGAGAACTGTGAAAAATGTGGGAATATTAGAAAGGCTTCTAAGTCTGTGGCAACCAAAAATTAATTCATGACTAAACATGTAATGAATACAAGGTGTTTCTGACAGATTCATCCATTTGATTTTAAATTGTTCAGCTTGCTGATTGAAGGGTTTTTTGTTTTTGTTTTGTTTTTATTAAATGAAAAGTTTGGTCTTGGAATTAAGACAGAATTTTTAACAATTTCTGAAATGGCCCTAAAGATACTCCTGCCGTTTTATACTTGTATTTTTGTGAAGGGCCTGCTCAGCATTAACAATGGCTCTGAAAACCACTGAAGTGCTGTCCAGTCAGCAGCATCAGACCCTCCGCCAGGGCCTAATTCTTTATGTAAACACCCGCTCATAGGATGCAAATCGTTCTAGTTTCTAGTAAATGGTAATATATGCATGCAAAAATGGTTTTTAAATAAAAGTTTTATAATTTATTATCAGTAAATACTTGGTTCATTTGCATATTTTGTATACCTCTATGCACAGGGCCATTAAAATTTGCTCAGGTATAAAGAGATTATTAATGGGAGAAGTCTTAGGAACCCTGTTCTGAACTCTTCCTTATTTCTTCTGTAAACTGGGTCCAAATACTTATGAATCACATAGGCAGTTTTGTGTACTGATTACTTTCTTGCTGCCTTAGCCAAACCCTGAGAAGAAACCACTTTAAGAATTTATGTTATTTCTATTGTAATGGAGCAGTGTGGCAGCACGAGCAGCTCCAGACCACACTGGCAGGAGTGGAGGCTACTTACTTAGAGCTCTGTGCAGCAGGAAGGAAATAGAGGCCAAGAAGCACATCTGGGCTATAAAACCGTAAGGCCTTCTCCTGATGATCTTTCCTCCAGCTCGGCCCACCTTCTAATAGTTCCTCAGTCTCTCAAATAGCAACCGGTAGGCTGGGCACCAGGTGTTTAAGCCATGAACCTGTGGGCGATGCTTCACATTTAAATCATAGCAGCTCTTCTGATATAAAGACTTGCTCTATATGGTCACATCCCTATCTCTGGCTAGAATTAATTGTCTAAAGATGGGTGAATTCTAAGTTTGTATCCCTAGCCTTAATCTAGCCTTTGAGCTCCAAATGAATATATTTAATTTCTGGCTGATTCCCCTTTGGTTTTTCAAACATATCACGGTAGTGTATCGAAATTCAAGTGCAAGAGCACTGCCTCAACCCAACCTCCTCCATTGTTCCTTAGTAAAATGTGCCAGCTTAAACCCAGGGTCCTGTGTACCCTAACCAGTCATTGCCACCGAGCTCCTCCTCTGCTTCCCCTGGTCATTCTGGACCCTTTTTTCCATCATAAACAGTACACTTAGGATTTGTTTCCATACTTAAACATCGTATTATTAGATCTAAGCTTAGTGTACTCATAAAACATAAGCTAATACGAAATTCAGATAGGTTTATTCTTTATAACATAGAGAATATGGGGGTTTTTTTTCATTTTTTTTTTTTTACAGTCCAGCCATTGTCTCCCTCCCAGTCCACCCTCCCACAGTTCGTCAGCCCATTCCTCCTCTACCCTACCCCACCCTGTCTCCAAGAGGATGTCCCCCCGACGCCGAACCAGGCCTCCCTAATCCCTGAGGCCTCAAGTCTCTGGAAGGTTAGGTGCATCTTCTCCCACTGAGGCCAGACCAGGCAGTCCTCTGCTGTATATGTGTTGGGGCCTCGGACCAGCTTGTATATGCTGACTGGTTGGTGGCTCTGTGTCTGAGAGATCTTGGGGGTTGGGTTAATAATGTTAGGTGGTCATATATGCAGTCCAGGTCCATGTTCCAAAATTTGTATTTCTTTATAATGTATGAGATTTTGAGTGGGAGAGATGGCTCGATGGTTGAGAGCAGACACTGGTTGCTCTTAGAAAGGACTGAGTTCAGTTCTTGACACCTACTGTGGTGACTGAAAACCATCTGTAATTCTAGTTCCAAAGGATCTGATGTCCTCTTCTGACCTCCATGGGCACCATACACACACATAGCATACAGACATACATGCAGGCAAAACACTCATATAAATAAGAAATGTGAAGTCTCAGGGAATAGAGAGATGGTTCAGTGGTTAAGAATGTTTGCTGCTGTCCCAGAGCACTTGAATTCAGTCCCAGCATAAACATCAGGAGTCTCACAATGGCTGGATCCAGGAGATCGATGCCTTCTTCTGGCCTCTGTGGGCACCTGAACGCATATGGCAGACAAACATGAATAAAAATCTTAAAAAGAAATATGAAATCTCAAAATGACTAAAATGCATTAAAGAGTAATACAAAGGAATTAGTAATGTTTTTACTATGTGCTTTATTGGTAAAGTACATATTTTTCAGTTAACTAAATTTATTTAAGTGGAAATTTTATTGCTCATTTTTTTATTAGAAAACATATTGTTATCTATTAATATATATGCTTATATATGTAGCCATAAAGGAAACATTTACTTAGCCTATTATGCATTTTATCTAACCCACTTTTGCTCCAATTAGAAGTTTTTCAGATAGGCTATAGGACTTTAATTTCTTACTAACACTAATTTTTCTTTTATATAAGAAAAGAACACACTGAAAACATAGCACCTACTGATTGTTTACATGAGATTATCTTCTCTGACTGCAGTCCACTTCTGGTTTATCTTAGCTCCAACTGGCATCTTTCAGGACTCTAACACGTAACTGAAGCTTCTCAGGAAAGTACTGTTGGTGGACTTCATGTCTGCCATGGTCCTCTTTAGGTGAAACTGCAGTGCCCCCAGTTTATAGTATGAACGAAAACTTGAAAACGAGCGCCAAATGCCTGTGTGTCGGAAGCAAGAACCTGCTCACTCTTAAACGAAGAGAAAGCCTGACATTCCTTCACCACTGGTCAGCACTCGCTGAGGCCCTTTGCTTTGTGAAAATGCTTATTGTCACAAAAGTATTTTATACTTTTATATGAGTAAAATTTAATTCCCTTTCTTACTTTGGATTGGCTGTCTTTTGTCTCGTTTCCTTTTTAATTGACAAGGAACAGAAGGCAGTGTAGCCGGCCCTCTGTCCTCCTCCTGTGTAGTCTGCTGCATGTCTCTACATACGCCGTTCCGGCCACTCATCCAGTAACCAGCTGGGCCATTTCACCTGCTGGAGCCATTAAAGAGGACGCTCTCCCCCTAGATTAATCCCCTCCGACATTAGTTTTTTGCACTGACAACTGCAGCAGGCATTCAGGATTTGCAGGTGGCCAGTGTGACGCACATAATTGCCTACAATTTTAGGCAATGAATAAAAATGGTCTACATTACTTGTCAAAGGTTGTATATGCAGTGCCAAGTGAGATCTATGGGAAGCCTTTTAGGGTTTAAAGAACAGTTAATAGCAAGGCTGCACAGGGCTTTTTTAATCATAATGCATTTGTAATATAGCACTTTGATCTTCTCCTTGTAGGAAATGGTGTTACATTAGCCACTTTTAAACATTTATGAGTGAAATTCAGTTATAGAAGAGTAAAAGTGATTATTCTTAAGCAGAACATGTTCAATTTCATTAAAAGTTTTCGTCTTGCCCCTTCCTTGTTAAAATCCATGGGAAGCCCTTTCCCTGGGGGGCTTCAAATCAGGATCTAAGGATATGGGGCCTTTTTTTTTTTTTTTTTTTAATTTTTCTTGTTGGTAACAGTAATATTTGCAAGGAAGGTATACTAAATATAGAGATAATTTATACAAATGGGCATTTACAAGAGAATAACTGGTCATAGTAATGTAAAAATACTCAGGAAATCTTACTACTAATAACTGTAGCAACAAATTTTAAGAAATGAATATTTAAAACAGGTCCATAAATTATCTTTACAAAAACAAAACCAAAAAATGTCCCCAAAACAGAAGGACCAGATGATTCTCAAATATGCCTCTTGTGGAAGAGCTCAGTTTGACCTTTCAGCCCTGAGAGCCTTTTATTAACACCTGCCTGTAAGGAGACCCTTGCCACACGCAGCTTTTAGATTCAGACCCACAGAACTGATGAGGAAAGGCTTGAAGGGTTCAGTTTGTGTCACTTGCTGTTTGGCGTTTCCATTTCACAGATGATTAATCTTTCTGTGAAGAAAGGCCAGAGAAACAAAGCCGGGCGGCCTCTTCCCGCAGTTCCTCCTTCTGAATGCACACTAGCTTGCTAACTAAAAGGCCTTTAGATTTCCAGCAGAGAGAGATGTTCTGAAAGTGAATGCAGCTGGTTGGAGGTCACCAGTGCAGGGCTCTTGCCGTTGTATGATGGAGGCTTTGGCAGGTTGGGGTATTGGGGCGGGGGGGAGCAGTGGCAAAGTGACAGGGAGAAGGGGTTGGCAAAAAAAATTAATTCAGAAGAGAAAAGGTTTGGGTCAGTTCATTTAATATTTTGTAGAGTAAATAATCAGTCATAGGTTTAAATTAGTTATTTGTTTATATTTCTTTTTAAGGAAAAACCATATTTTAGTCTCTTTTCAGTATACTCCCCATTTCATAATAGCATGTGACATCACTAGATAATGTTGACTCTGAAATTCTATCTTTGATGTGATTGAGTTGTCTTGCAGTTTTTCATATTGTTATGTTAACTGATTTTGCTGACTTTGTATGCTAAAAATCTAATGCTTCATCAATATTTCATCAGTTTTCATTTGAGATATAAAAGTTGTATTTCTGTTCATTGCAAGAGTTATCTTTATTTCGAGGACTTGAAACTTGTAGCACTTAGTGTCCAGTGCTTACCGCTCATCTTGTATTTACTTCTTCCTTGATTGTGTACAGGATATAATGTGCAAAGTCAAGTCTTGGGTTATAGATCAAAAGAAACCTGTTCGCTTCTATCATGACTGGAATGACAAGGAGGTACGTGTGGACACTGCGTCTGTTTCTGCCTTCATTTCTCAGAGAACAAACCGAGCTGCTGTTATCCTATAGTTAGTGTTACATAGTTACTTTTATTTCTGTCAGCCACTGTAAATTCCTAAGCTTATTTTCCCCCTTTCCCAGCCTCTCACTTTAAATATTTCATAACATCTAACCCTTTATAAACAAAAGATTATAAAAATTAAAATGTTTACGCAAAGAATGTTTATGTTCAAATTATTCAATGTTTTACTGCATCTTTACTAAGCTTTTTAAGGGCTTCTTTCTCTGTCTCCTCTCTAGATTGAAGTGTTGAATAAACACTTACTTTTGACTTCCAAACCAATGGTCTACTTGGTGAACCTTTCAGAAAAAGACTACGTAAGAAAGAAAAACAAGTGGTAAGTGTTTCTTCTCTGGATATGCCCACATGCAGCATGTAGGTACGTGCATATGTGTGTGTAATGTGTTTGATTTTAATATCTTTTCCTTATAAAATGTTAAGAATTAGAAAGTTTTGTGTCATGTTACATTTAAAAGGTAAGTTTCCTAAATGATTTGCACTAATAGAACATTACAAACTGAATTATATTAGAAAATTTTGAGTTGTATAAATTTGCTTATCAAATTTAAGTTTTTAAAATGTTTTGTTTTGTTTTGTTACAAAGTGAGGGTAAATTTATTTGGAACAATGAAGTGTTTTAAACTGAGAATTTGTAGCCACATTGATACTTCAGGTGACCTTAAAACCTTTACTAGGGATTGCAGCTGACATAAATTTTAAAACCAAGATTGAATAGTTTAGAGAGACGGGGGAGGGGACAAGAAGGGAGGGAGGGAGGGGAAGAAAGAGAGAAGCAAAACCTAGGTGTGGAAAAGGTCCGAATACTGGCTTGAAACTTCTGAAGTATATCAAGGTAAAAGCTGCATTTGTGTGTTGCCATTCTAATATGTAACATAAACGTGAGAGGACCCTTGTGTCCGTGTGGGCATGGAGACATTTGGCATAGTGTTCACTTTGACTTGCCTCACTAGACCCTCATGTTTTATACCATTGAGTCATAGAAACAAATCAAAACTATACAAAGACAAAGATCTGAGTTCTCCTAAAATATATTGTCGGCTTCTCCCTGAACTTCATTAAGTACTTAGATGCACATGGTTTCAATTTTCCATTAAAAATTCTCATTTCCATATGATATCAAAGAGTGAGAAGGCTTTAAACTGAAAAATAAACATTCATAGACTGGAAGCCAAAACAATAATTAATGTCAGATGGTTAACTCCAATAAATCATTAGAATAAATTCTGTGAAATTACTGCAACTAAAAATGCCCTGTTGATATTACTGTAAGACATTTTGTGTCCCTGATAGGAAGCTGAGTTTAACCTCTTTATTGGCAATGTTCTAGAAAGAATAATTTAGCATAAAAATGTAGTTCAGACTGGTCATTGTCCCCCAAAAGTAATTAACTTTAAAATATAATCAGTTCCATCTTGTTTCAAACTCTAATAAATTTAATGATTAATGTGTCAAAAATTGTTTGCTTTAAGAAAGAATTTTAAAATTTATTATTTGACTTCAGTTAATAAATCTTCTCATGGAAGTATGAATGGCAACTTTCCCTGAGGCCGGGTAAAACAATACAGACATCAAAGTTTACATGAAAAGGGATGAGTCAGTTTCCTTGCCCAAAGGGGCTTCTCACACCTGTATTTCAGTGATTACAGGTAGAACTCCCTGGCTCTAATTGTATAGTAAATACGGTTTCCCAGACCCTAATGGTAGACAGACTGCTTAGGAGACGCCAGTCTGTGATTTAGCTGTCGCCAGACACCCCATGTTTTTTGTGAGACCAGTTGTGATGATGATATGGTTATAGCCCATTGAAACTACTCTTGTCTAAATAGCAAATTTTAATTTGTAACAACATAGATGTATGAATGGTTCTATTTATAAAACCAAATTTTTGTAGGTTTTATGTATAGCTAATGATCTGGTCTGACATTGGGATATGTGTGTTGGGGGGGAGGTGTGTCCAGATCTTGTGGAAGTTAGTGTAATTGTAGCTGAAAGATCAAAGACTGGGTAAGTGAGTGATGTTCCAGAAGAGAATTTACCACATAGCCATTTTCTGTACAGTTTCTGCCGCCTGCTGTTCCTATTTTCCCTCGAGCTAGCCATTGACTACCCCCTGTGCATCCCTGCTCGTAAAACAGAATTGAGGAAGTGTTTGTCATGTATTTATGAGTGGGAAACACTGTGTGATAGGGAATGGCATCTACTGGAGCCGGAAAGATTGCCACTTTGCTCCCATTCAGCCACTCTGCTGCAGCTTTAAATCTCTGTTTATGTAACATAGCCTTCATATTAAAGCCCTGAATGAGTTTTTATTATGAAAGAGACACACTAGGTTTTCATCATGTCTAACACTCCAAGGAAATGTAAATAGTTAAAATTCATTTTAATTCCTACATCCACTTGCTTTGTTAGCATCTTGGTTTTTGGTAATGTTTGTATCTAAGCCCCATTTGCATCAGTTGCTCCTTTACCTGCCCTGCAAAAACAATTGTTTTAGGGTTAGCATGTAATATTACTGTAGCAAATAGGACTGATGTGGGAAGTGGTAGTAAGTGCGCTCACAAGAGCTGGGCCTGATAGGGAGTAGAGCACTTGCCTAACTTGTACAAGGTCCTGGGTTGTCTCCAGCACCAAGAAGAAGTAATAACATACATAGTGCGCACACGCGCGCGTACACACACACACACACACACACACACACACACACACACACACACACACACACACTGTTTTCGGTGGTTAGAAAAGATCAAAAAAGGTTTGTGGCTCTGACCCCAAGAGGAAGACTATATTTCAGGTCATATTTCTAGAGTGATAAACATTTTTGGTTTCTGGCTAAAATTCACTTTAAATGGTAGTGTGTTATTTTTTAATTCTAAGTTGTTGGTTTTTTTTTTTTTTTAAATAGCATTTTGGTAGATAAGGCTATTGTACATGAACTAGAGGCATACTTACTGTTTTGAAAGGTAAAAGCTAGACTGAGTCTGACCCTCCACTGTGTTAGCAGTGCTGAATTCATTAGTTCATTGATGGATGACTAAGACCTAGGCCCTGAGGAGAAGCTGGTGTGGCAGCTAGGTTGGCTATAGTTGTGTTGTGATTAGATGACAGTAATCAAGATACTGTATAAGAATCTAGAGAAACCATTAATATTATGACAAATGAATGAATAAACTATGTGGAAATTTTTATTGATTTTGGTGGATGCTAATGATTTTTTAACACTTCATTTTCTAAACATGATCAGTTGTTACAAGCAAGATTATACACAGTGTTAATTTTCATTTTAGATTGCCTAGTGAGTCATGGTGTCAAGCAGGTATGGGACATTCAAACTGTCAACCACTGCTTAATTGGAGGTTTAAATTTCAATCTTTGTACCTTTGCTGCTCTGTTAGTAATATATGCTGTCCAATTATGGAATCAGTAGAACAAACTAATTTTAGATATTTTTACACCTAACAGCTACCAATTATGTTTCGCTCATGTGTTCCCTTGCCCTTACCATTCTTTAAACTATTGATAAGGACAGTTAGATCTTGTCTACTTGTGCCACATAGATGTTCATCTAGAAATACAAATAAAATTTAAAACATGCACACTTCTTACATATGTCTTGGTTAATAAGTGAGTCATTTTAAATGATGAATTTTTTTCAAGATTCATAGACAAATATTTGGGAATCTTTTCAAGCTTTAGAACAATTAGACTATGTCAAGGACACAAAATTTTAAATTCACAGAAGCTTTATTAAACCATATACATATGATGTATGATTCATGTTTTGATTTTTAGCTTGTCATGACAATGTTTCTCTGTATAATCCTTGCTGTTTTGGAATTTGCTTGTAGACCAAGCTGGCCTCAAACTCAGACATCATCTGCCTCTGCCTCCCTAGTGCCAGGATTGTAGGTATGGCCACCATACCAGTCATTGATTCAGTTTTTGTCTGCCCACCTCCTGCTTTTGTTAGTTTTTGATGTTTCTTACAAAACCAAAAATAACTCTAGAATGATATATACTGTGTAACTGGTATACGGGAAAATCATGGAATAGTTTAATCTTGTCTTACTTTACCAGATTATTTTAACATACGTTTAGTTGACTCATTTGCATACGTTAGTGTATGGCGCGTGCCAGGGCATGCTTGTGGTCACCAGAGGACAGTGCAGGTTCCTTCCTTCCACCGTTCGAATCCTAGAATGGAGTTTCGGATATCAAGGCTGGTCGGTGGCAGATGTCTTTCCCCAATGAGCCACCTCACCAGCCTCTGAATCATTTTTTTCACATATGTGTGCATTTTCATGTAATGATATTTGTGAATTTCTGGTTTTGTTTTATTTGTGGTTATTTTTCTTTGATGAAACCAAGATTGTCCTTGAACTTGAAGCAATCCTCTTGCCTCCACCTTTCAAGCCGGACTTGTGTTTGGTTTTCATTAAATGTTTTTTGGTTACTCTTTCAACAATTTCAGCTTCTTATCAAGTGGCAATAGTATACGTGCACACATCATGAGGATGATAATTATTGAAATGTAACTCTCTGTAGAAAGGCTATTGCTCCACCATAAATGCATATATGAAAGCCTGTTTGCATTTTGTTCAATGTGATTTATTATTTCTATTTGTGGGGTAGCTCACTCATAAAAAAATACCATGGTAGGAGTCAATTGTAATTTCCATGAGCATCATCTCCTCAGGGTGATTTCTGAGTGATAGAATTCATCAAATGTATAGGATTAAGGTTTTTCTCTATGAAAAACAAACATTTCATAATTTTTTCTAGCTTCAAGAGAATAAACAGTTTAGGCCCTTTTTAAAAACAGCAAGTATTTTATAGAATTCTCTCAAATAGTTTATTTATGAATTTCCTCGTACACCAGTGGTTGTCAACCTTCCTAGCTGTGACCTTTAAATACAGTCCCTCATGTTGTTGTGAACCCCAACTATGATTTTCATTGCTACTTCATAACTGTAATTTTGCTACTGTTATGAACCATAATGTAAAAATATCTGTGTATTCTGATGGTCTTAGGTGACCCCTATGAAAGGGTCATTCGACTCCCAAGGGATTGTGACCCACGGGTTGAGAACTACTGTCATACACACACATACACATGTGATCTAGAAAATGAAAGAAATTTGTTTATAATTCAAATTACCAATGATTCATTTGTAAGTACAGTCCCAGGGGCTCCAACACTCTTCTGGCTTCTGTTGGCATCAGGCATGCACCTGGTACACAGACAGGCATGCCGGCAAAGCCCAATGACATAAAAAAATAGTAACAATAATAAAAAATGGAGTCTGACTAGTGGTTGGTAGAAGTGGAGGAGAGTTTTGAAATGCAGAGAATTTAAGACTGTTGGAATTGAGGCACAGCCTGGTGTGACTAGAATGGCATCTTAGACAGTGTGCATGTCTTTCTGGGACAACACAAAGGAGAACGCTAATTTGAACTATTTCAGTGTTTTGTCCTTTATGCCCTGTATTTTCAGAATAAGAGAAAGTATTACTTTCTCTGACCTTTGCCCTCATGCTACATATTCTCTAGGTATAGAACTCACATTTAGAGTCGTAGTTCAGCAAATTTTGAAGGCTAGCCAAAAATGCTATATACCATTAATAACATATCTAGTAAGAAAAATGGACTCTCAAAAAGTCTGAGAATATGCTTGAGTTCTAAATGAGAGAATAGCTTTTATCAAGAAGTTTGATCTATTAAGAAAAATACTGCTCTGCCAGGTGTGGCAGACGCCTTTAATCCTAGACTAGAGAGGCAGAGGTGGATCTCTGCATTACAGGCCAGCGGGAGAATCAAGAGGAAGCTGTCCAGGGAGAAGTTACAGTTGGAAGTGCTAATGTGGTGGGCTCTGCTGCTCAGCATGTTGTCGTTGTTTTGGTTGGTTTTCTCCTTAGGCAAATTACGTAAACCGTCCTATAGAGAGCAGTTCATCTATTGTTCATATAAAGTGTATTCCATATAAACAAAATTCCCCAGACTGAATTGTCGTAGCTCAGGAGTAACCTAGTAACAGGGAAAGGGATTTGTTGTCTGAACTATCTTCTGGGTACTGGAAATGTCCCTTAGTTTTTCTTCTGTTGCCTGAGTAAAGAAGCAGGATGCATCCCATGTCTTCACAGCTCACTCGCTCGGTGGGGCTCCCAAGAATCACAGTCACAGTCACGTGTGTGGTCCTGCAGCTTTGCTGTGTTTGTCTTAGATGATTTTATTGTTGCTGCTTAGCTCCCATCAGCATAATTTTAAAAATTGTCATTGCATTAAAATTTATTTATTAAAATAAATTAGGAAGTTGCTCTTTTAAAAGCCCTTAAAAAAATTCTCCCTTCCTTCTCTCTTCTCTTCTCTTCTCTTCCCCTCTCCCCTCTCTCCTCTCTCCCCTCTCTCCTCTCTCTTCTCCCTTCTCTCCTCTCTCTCCTCTCTCTCCTCTCCTCTCCTCTCCTCTCTTCTCTCTCTCTCTCTCTCTCTCTCTCTCTCTCAGTTTCTCTGCATCTGCATGTGTGTGGTGTGGCTTACAGTGACAGGACGAAGGATGCCAGCCCTAGAGTGCTGAATGGAGGAGAGGCCCTGAAGGGCCACCCCTTCCCATGCCAGGGTTTCCTGTTTCCTTTCACTTTCGCTTAGCATGTGCAAAGCATGTGCTCTAGTACTAAGCTTTATTTATAGTCTCTAAATTTTATGGTGTTTTTAAAATGAAATACTGTAAATTTACAAAAAAAAAAAAGTATGTAGATATCCAATGGTTTCTAAATCTTCACATTCTGGTTTGTAGAAATTGCCCCAACTGGAATTCCGTGGAATGTAATACAGGCTCAGCACCCAGCTTAGGAGCCTTTTCTTGCAAGGCTGGAGATAAGACTTGACTTTTCCCCAAGTCCTGTTCTTTCTCTCCTTCTCAGTTCTTGAAAGTAAGGCATTTCTCCTGAGTCTCCATATGCCTTCTCATCTTCCTCTTAAGGTGGGCAGTGGTTGGTTTGGCTGGAATTGGAGAATGTATGTGAAAATAAAATACACATGTAGAATTGGCATATCTTTAGTCAAGACTAGTACTACTACCTAAACTAGTGTGTTCTTTTTTTAAGTTTCCGAGAATGCATCTTTCCATCAGAAACATTAATCTTGTGATATGCACCATAAAAGCTTATTTAGCTTACATTGTAGCAGGCATTTCAGTTTAGGTGAGACAGGCTTTGGTGTCTGTTTTTATTACCAGTTTTTCTACTCAAAAATGTATTCTGAGATAGTTGACATAAAAACTTAGAGCTCACCCTTATTTATAAGGTTGGCACTTTGTATAAGTATCCATTCTGTCTTTTAGAAAAATACTTTATTATAGCAATGAGAAGACTAACTTCGTAAAAAGTGTCATTAAGAATATTTAGTGAAGTGGAAAGATGACTCATTGGTTAAGAGTGCTTGGTACTCTTCCAGAAGGTCAGAGTTGAGTCTCTGATGCGGAAGGCTCAGAACTACCTGTAACTCCCACTCCTTTTCTAAGCAAGTAATTATTGATGCCTTCTGTGTATCTCTTTTTTTTTAGATGAACTCATTTATTTGACATTAAGTTATGCAAAGAAAGATATATGCAACTGCTTAAAAAGAACCATATTTTCATGTTACTAAAACAGCAGTGGCCAAAAATGACGAATTGTAGAACGGACCCCAGGATTTAATGCAAAAAAACACCCTGTACAGAAAAATGTCAGACTTCTAACTTTACAGAATCCAGCACTACACGGGCTTCTTACACTCCTCTGCTTCTTCCAAGCCTTTTTCACTCTCTAATATCTGCTGAAGAGCAGTATATGCAGCCTCAAACTGGCGCTGGCAATCTGGGATCATCGTCTGGGAGGATCTTTGCCTGCTTCTTAATGGCATAGATCTCACCATCTTCAGCCTTCAGTTTTAAGGTCTTGTCTTCTTGCTGCTTTGCTTCTTTGTCATACATCACTTTTTCTTTGACCAATCACTTCACCACTCCAGCCTTGATCTTGATCTGCCTCACACGAGGTTCCGCCATGGTCCCTAAGGAGCCGCAGGAAGGAGAGGTCTTCTGTGTATCTTATACCTGTGTAGGTTATAAATAGAAAAGTCCCTGTTTCCATAAGGCTGTTCTCTCTCTCATGGAAATAGACATTCAATGAGACATTAAACATAATGTCAGGAAATTATTACAACATTGAATAAAAGCAAAGCAGACAAGTGACACCATCTTAGCTAACATAGGTAGGAAGGCCTCAGGAAGAAGGGGCACATCAAGGATCTGAGCTGGGACAGAAAATATGTGGGGCAGCATGGGGCAAGTTAATCAGGAGGCTGAATAGGAGACAGTAGTCAGTGCAGTCATCGTGAGACTGGATTTTATTACCTTACAGAGCCTCTAGGAACTACTTTAAAAAGAACTTAGGAGTTCTTATTTAAAGATACTGCAATTCAATAAACTTAAATATATGCATTCTAAAATTTAATTCTTTATTTTTTTCCTACATTTAATGTCATTGGTTAGCTTTTCCTATGCCGAACCAAAAGACAAACAGTAGATGATCATTTGTTTAACTTCCTGCTGTGTGACAGGCACTTGAAGTTCAGAAATTGCTAAGATATTAATAAAAAAAAAACCCTGAAGCTTATATAAATAATAATATCATGCACATTTTATAGATATGGCAGTTGGAAAGATAACAGGATATGCCCATATACTCGGAGTGTGGGTGTGTGGGTGTGTGTTGTGTGCATGTGTGTGTGGTAAAAGAGGTCCAGCTGACTTGACTATTTATGCCTGTTCCATGTGTGATAACTGGAAACCAGGTGGCAAGTACAGGATGTGTTACGAATTCCCACAAACCTGAGAACTACGTGCTGCTCCTAGGATATGTTTCTGTTGCTGCTGGGTTTGCCTCACCTTGTAGTTTTACTAATTATAGAATACCTCACTGCTAAGGAGCAAGAGGAGTATATTTTAGCATACTTAGGCACGTGCTATAAAGAAAATTCTGTGGACACTACCAAAAACTAAAAATTGTATAAAACTGCCAAATCTAAAATAATTGGTGTTGTCACAGTACAGACTTCCCCAAACTGTAACAGGCTAGTTTTTATACATTGAGATGAGCATGTTTTCCAACACAGGGAGGAACTAGTGACAGTAATGGGCACAGATAAGAAAGTATGTCTGCACTAGCTGTATTACTTCTACTGCATTGCAGGTTCAATACGCTTCCGTGGTTATTCTTGCAGACTAATGTTTTTGATAAGGAAATGTTTCCTAAATCACTTAAAAACAAATACTTGACCCTTTTTTAAAAAAAGCAAATCATTGTCTGTTAAAAACAATTCTTGGGTCTGGAGAGATAGCTCGGTGGTTAAGAGCACTGACTGCTCTTGCAGAGGTCCTGAGTTCAATTCCCAGCAACCACATGGTGGCTCACAACCATCTGTAATGGGATCCAATGTCCTCTTCTGGTGTGTCTGAAGACAGCTACAGTGTACTTGTATATAATAAATAAATAAATCTTTAAAAACAGTTCTTTACTGCCAGATTGAGCCAAGTTGCAGGACAGGAGAAAATACCACCAACTAGAGTTATGGCAAATAATTCATATGACTAATGTTGGACTGGGAGTGGACATCATGCCAGTGTACACTTAGTTGCATACCGCTTATGTTTGAGTCCCAATAACCTTATAAAGTAGATACTGTTATCACCCACATTGAAAACCATGTATAGGAAATTAAGGAAGATGATCAGAATTACTAGCTACTGGGCAGCATTAGGATTGAAACCTAAGAGGTTTGTCTGCAGAGCCCACACATGTTCTTCACAGCTGTGTCATCCAGTGTCAGCATCAGGTCATGGTAATGCTGCTAAGGTAAAAAGGGCCAGAAAATATGTCACATGCCAGGCACATTCCTATACTATACATTTTATATCAATAAAGCTTTATTATTGTTAAATAATTTACGTTATACATATATTCAGAGAAGTGGCTTAACAGTTACGAGTACCGCTCTTCTCCAGAGGACCCAAGTGCAGTTCCTAACTCCCATGTCTCGTGGCTTCCAACAACTTATACTCCAGATCCAAGAATTCCAATGCCTTCCTCTGGCTCCTGGGGGCTTCTGCACATTCAAGGTGCACACACAGAGATACATACACACATAAAGTTTAGGCTTGAAAAAAATTTGAGATTAAAAAATTTATCATAACATAATTAGGAAATGCCAACTGAAAATAACATAAAAATATATTTATTTATGGACTTACCTCTAAAACTTTTCCAATTTAACAGCCTTTACAGGGACAATCATTAAGATAGCTTATCTGTTTCTATGTGGAAAATATATATTTACTCGCTTTTTAGGACATGTGCTTTCAGGTTGGAATGTTGGCTCAGTGGTTAAGAATACTTGTTGCACGTGCAGAGGACCTGGGTTCAGGTCCCAGCACCTAACTGACATTGCAGCTCACAAACCATCCCAGTCCCAGGGGATCCAGCGCTCTCTCCTCTGATCTCTGTGGACACCAGACATGACCATGGTGCACAGACATACAAGCAAGCACACTTACACTTAATATAATAAAATAAATAAATCTGAAAAATCAGAACCCCAAATACTGCTTTTTCCAAGCCCTGGGTTGTTTGCTTTCTAGTGCTGAAGTCAAACCCAGGCCTCATGGCTGCTAACAAGTTCTCTACCATCAAACCACATGCACATGCACACCCCACCCGTGTTTGTAATTACATGGTAATTTACTATATTCAGTACATTTTGAGTAGCAAGGATTTGTTCTTCTATTGTATTTTTTAATTATTTTACTTTTGAGATTATAATATAATTATATCATTTTCCCCTTCTTTTTCCTTCAAACATTCCCGTACATTCCTCCTTGCTCTCTTTCAAATCATGGCATCATCTTCTCATTTCCCATTAATTATCGATACATGCATGTGTGTGTGTACGTATATATTCTTAAATACATAAATACAGACCATTCAGTTTGCATAATGTAACTTCTGTGTATGTTTTCTGTATGAGTTTTTGGTATTGGATAACCAACCATTGCTGTACTACTACTCCCTGGCGAAGACCATTTTTCCCATTCTCGGCCTTAATAAGAGTTTGCTTTTGGGGGCTGGAGAGATGGCTCAGTGGTTAAGAGAACCGACCTGCTCTTCCAGAGGTCCTGAGTTCAATTCCCAGCAACCACATGGTGGCTCACAACCATCTGTAATGGGATCCGATGCCCTCTTCTGGTGTGTCTGAAGACAGTGACAGTGTATTCATATAAATAAAATAAATCTTTAAAAAAAAAAAGAGTTTGCTTTTGAAAACTACTTTAAAAATAGAGATGCAGACCTCTGTCTTTGTGTGTCTCTTTTACAAAATACAAGTGGGTGATTTGTGTATTGCTCTGGGTAAATTACTATTTTAGTTCATAGCAGTGTATTGGAAAGAGCATTGTGTGTGTGTATATGTACACACTTATATATTACACACACACACACACACACACACACACACACGAATGAGGCTTGGAAGAAATAACTACCACTAGTTAGAAGCTTATGTGCCTGACTTAGGGACTTTTCAATATGTCCTGTGCTGTGTTTCATCTTTTTACAGGCTCATGAGACAAAATACAGCCTGTTAGGGAGAACAACTCAAGGCTTGGAGAGGTAAAGTAAGAAACCTAGTTAAATATTTGAAACATTTCTTTTAGTTTGAACTCAGGAGATAAAGTATAAAATATTTTTGCATTATAGTACATTTTAATGCAAAAAACATGCAAAGAATTTTCTATGTTGCTTAAATCCTAGTGAAAAATTATACAAAAACTCCTATCTGCCAGAGAACACACGTAATTTTGAAATTTAGAAAGAATGACAACGCAGTTTGATTAGCTTCCTTACAGCCCTAGGTGTCTTCACCTGTCAGAGTGCTTCTCTTAAAGATCTGTCAGAATTAAATGAAATACTATGTACAACCTACCGAGGTGAACTATGATAGAATAGGTTCATTTTCAGATTGATTTTATACAGTTCTTGTAATTCTGTGAGAAAAGCACACATGTGTATGAACTTGAGTAGATTAGTTACTTAGTACCCGAAACTTGTCATCATGTAGTAAAAATCTCTTAATCCAGGCCTTGCTAACACAGAATACCAAGCTGTACCTTACTGCCCTGTAGATGTTCAGGACTTACACCAAATGGCAGCTTGTAGAAAATCTTGCTCTGTCTCGTCTTCGCTGATTAAGATTTGTCCCTATACAGTTCTAACCAAGTGGAGTTTTGAGTCTCTGTCGTGTGTATTTTCTTTTCTAGTCAATAGCTATCTTGTAGTACCATATAACTTTAAGAAAATCACCTAGTACATTAAACAACTAAGTCATGTCGCAAGACACTTCTTTTTATTTTTTTATTTTTCTTTTCGCAAGACACTTCTTAAATAGAGACTGCAAAAGAGAAAGCTGTAAGAATACTTTATTATTTGGGAATGGGTATGTGTGCCCCCCACCCCGCAAAATTATATTTTAAGGAGTTGTATGGAATAGTTTGTATAACAGTTTCTTATATCATAGAGCTTTAAGCTAATTCAGGCCAGATCTATAACAGAGACAAAAGAACAAACAAGAGAATCCAGTGATAGCAACCATTTGTTTTCTTTTCTATATTCAGAGATAACATGTGGTTGTCCGCATCAAGCTTTTAAAGGCTGTTATAATACAGCTGCAAAACCATATCTGAGTAAATACAGCTTTTGAACTAAATATGGTTTAGGAATTAATGTGTTTTTTTAATTATACCAAGCATGATTATTGTATTGCTACAATATTTTATTTCAAATGTTATTAATTAAAATATGTATGGACTGTCAAATATTTGTATTTCCCTGTGACTTATTACTTGGACATTTAGAATATATAGCTTCAAGACCACCCAGTTAGATTGGAAGGTTCTGTAAGCTTCATAAGCTTGGGAAAGTGAGACAAAAGGAAGAGCAGGGCACGTCAGCATTCTCAGCCCTGCGCTGAGGTGCTGCGTGTGGCTCGGCTGGGAACACCTGCTTCTTACAGTGTATCACTTAGGGACTTTCTCCCTATGAAATATTTAATAGTTGTGGTTTGCAGTTTTATAGTTTATTTTAGTGGCCTATTGACATCAAGGGTTACTGATTGTTGTATTAGTGGTTCCTGACAAACAGAAATTATTTTATATTCTAACCCATTTCTGACAGAAGATATAAAGTTTTGACAAATACGTATGGCACAGCAAGTGTCCAATTCTAAAGAGCAAAATAAATGCAAACCACCATTATGGTGAACACAAACAGCCTGAAAGCAAGTTATCAGCAAGCAAATAATTGTTGAACTGTTATGAATGGAGGAGGATGTGGAAATGGGGCATGATTGGCTGATGTTACATGTGTCCTTGATTACCTTCCTTGTGCTTTTATCCTAATAAGTGACATTCTTTGTATTCCCTGGGATGGCTAGACAGTCTGACACTGAAGAAGAATAAATATTGCATGTGGTACACATTAAGCTGTCATCCAAGACAGCATTTATAAAAAGTAACTGGAGACATTCATAAGAAATTCTGCAGTGCTACAGTTTCCTGGCTCCAGTCATAATTGTCAAAGTTCCTGACACATTCAGGTCTTGAGGAATGATTTAGGTTTACAGTGGCTTGGCGCATGAATAATTATCGTGGATTTGTGTTCTCACAGTGCCTTAGGATGTTAACGTTTCTTCCCAGAATGTTACATTTTCTGACCATTTTTACTTTAGGAAATGTCTCTGTCCTGGTGATAGAGTCCTGTATTCCAGCTTTAGTGAGAGGGCTTTTTGGAAATTTGTGTATTTAAAGACAGAATGAGAGTTTTTGAATGTTTGTGTTTGTTTTTAATCTTAGAAAATATTGCTTGCTTGGGTTTAATTCGAGCAAATGACCTTGAAAATAGTATTTTTATTTTTTTCTCTAGCAACATTGGAAAGCCTTCAAACAATCCAAATAAATACCATTTTTAAACTAACCCCCCAAAGCCTCAAGTCACTACTTGATGTTTCATTTAAAAAAATGTATGCTTTTATGCTTTTATGTTGTTTTAATGTAGTTCCTTGAGGCTGGCAATATTTTATTTATACCAGTCACTGTTTTCTCTCACAATAGCCTTTCAGAAGCAGACGTAGCAGTGCCTTAGAGTAACCATACCTAGCAGTAAGTAAGTTAGGACTCCAGTGAGAATATATTTTCATCAAGCAATATATATCTTCGTTTCACCTCTCTGCATGCATAGTTCTCTAAAGGATGCCAATAGAACAAACTTTTAAACATAGATTCCTATAATTTGACACAATTATTCTAAACCATTTAAAATTAAGTAATTAGCATTCTTATTTCATAATCTAATCAAGACTTTAACATTCTATGAGCTGATTACTGTGAAAATATGATTAAGTATAGAATGATTTAGAACCCATTGCAAACAGGGAAATAGCATTACACTTAGTTTTAAGTTTTCACCCTTTGTTTTAGGTAGTGAGAAAGAAGTGAGGCTCACTGTATGTAACAGCTGTGTTCTGTGGTACTTTTTAAATTTATACTATTAATTTGGGGATTTTTGGGCTATTCTTGCTACTTTGGAATCTAAAGCATCTATTCGTGTTGAGGAAACTTTTCTCCAAGTATAACACTTCTTGGCGTTACCTATGGCTTTTAACTCTCTAGGCCACTACAGAGCACAAAATATTTGCCCAACTGGTAAATTGAACTGTAAGTCCCACTGTGGGAAATTGCTTTGCTGTGCGCCAAACAGCAGTTATCTTAGTAATTGTACCCGAATTCTTTGTGGCTAATAGAGTGTGGATTTCTCTTTTAAAAGCAGAAAATTATTTGTCTTAAATGCTTTTAATTGGGAAACACCTAAGTAAAATGAAAGCCAGCAGACTATAATGAGGCATTAAACTGCTTTATTTTTAATTGTTTGTGCAAAAAAGTGAAATTCTTTTTCCCTTTTAGTGTAAAACTGTGTATATCCGGCATTTCACATTCTAAACGGGAGCTCCCAACAAGGAGCTTATCAGAGCAAATTGTCTAGTCCACCCCCTTCCTCACTCAAAACCTAATGACCCTTTATCATCATGGTTTAGATTGCTGGACACAGATGTGAGAAAATACAAGTAATCTACAGGTAACTACAGTAGCTGCACTGATGTTCTCGGAGAACTGACTGCTGGGAAGATAAAGAGCTTCCCACAGAGCCTGCGACTTTGCAGCAGCAGAGCACATCATGAGCTCATACATGAAGTTTTATTTGCTGAAGGCTCACAATAAGATGCATTAGAACGTTCAGCAGGGACTCTTCTTAGATGAGCAGAGACATTCTGGAGGGTGATTAGTTGATGCACCAGTGCATAGCATCACTCTAAAAAAGTTCAGCGATATTAATGCTTTCTGTGGACAAGAAGGATTAGGACACAATGCAGCACTCAAGTTGAATTCTTTTCTCGATATTTATATAATCTACTCAGACTTTAATCACTTTCTGTGCACAGAAGCCTGAGCATCTTACTGAAGAGTAGTTTCTTACTGGTTTTTAGTATGAAAGTAGAACGGCAGTTTCAGACGTTAGCATAAATTACCTTCAGAGGACTTGCGTCCGGCCAGGTGCTCTGCTTTTGTGCTTAGATTGTGATCAGTGAGGTAAACTCATTTTCCTATTTGCCTGCAATGAGTAATTTGCCATGAAAAGGACAATCGGTCTTTGATAAGGTACTGCACCAGGGCTGAAGTTTTATAGCAGCTGCTTTGTTATTGGATATGATCATAGTTTCATATTGCTTTAAGAAGCCACAATGCAAAGTGTATCTAAGCTTTTGTGCATGAGATGTTTGTTTTTAGTTTAATGAATTTGGTGTGAGTTTACTAGATAGAGGTGAGTCAACAGAATTAGACTGTTTGAACTCTAGGCATGGGTTTCTTTCCAAAAACCATTTTCTCATCTTAGTCTTCTAAGAGCTAAATCTATTTCAGTAAAAATCGTAACTCTTAGGTTAAAGCTGCTCATATTGCATTCATATGTCAAGATGAGTTATATTCTCCAGACCATTTGTCGAAATTACCATGTTAGTAATTGAAAGGTAATCTTACACAACCAGTATTAGTCAAATGGTTTACAGCAACAGAAAAGGTAGAGAGTATTCCGTGCAGCCTTGTGTAATTGTTGTTATGTACCTAGCTACAGGTTACTTCTTAGAGAGAATACTCAAGTGCTTGGAAAGTTATTTGGGCTTGGCTCCTACTTGTTCTTCTTGGGAATATTATGATGTGCTGTAACATCATAGCATTGTCCTTCTGTAAATAGAGTCCCAAAGTTGCTCCATATGCCTGTGAACTTTAAGATTAATTTAGTATTTGGCTTCTAGTATAGAATGACCAGTAAGCAAAGTAAATTTTGTACAGAAAATAGGGGAGACAAATTATCTGTACATGCTGTTGGTCGTTAGAATCCCTGTTGTTCCACTGATGGCAATTAGTGTCGCTCCTTCTGCAGGTTTGTGTCACTGGCTTTTAGTTTATCTTTATCTATCCGAAATATTCATGACGTATGGAATAGATTAAAATAGAATACAGAACATGAAGAATTGTCTGAGGCGGTATTATGCATTAATTCTGTTTTTAGTTTGCTATAAGATCTAAAGAAAAAATGATATTTGTTTCCATTTAGCAGCAAATAGGAAACACAGAACTCAAAATTCTACAAAGTGCATTTCTTACCCACTCCGTGTTTAAAAGGAAAGAGACCAGAGGAGCATGTGCGGCATGAGATTGTTTTGCATTTTTGTTTTTACATCACCAGATTAAGTATAATGAAACCCATCTGCAGACTGGAGAGCTGCTCATTGGTTTTCCTTTCTTCAAGGACTGTGTGTTCTATGGGGTTTTTTTCCCTCTTCTTCTACAGGTTTTTTTTTTTTTTTTAATTTCAACAAGATATACATAAAATTAAAAACCTTGTCTGTTATAAAGTTTTGTTTGAGCTTTTTAAACTGAGTGATTAGCAGAAATAATGACCCTGTCAGCCTTAATCACATTAAAATGTGGTTAACATCATTTAATTTTTTCCACTTAATATGCAAAAATTTCCAGTAGATTTGCAGTGAAGGCCATTGAAATTCCATTAGAACAAGAATAAAAATTTCAGGCATCATTTATTCAGAGAAGAAATAAAGGTCTCGATTGAGAACTGCTGAATCTTTCTATTAGAGACACTATGAATCATTACATTGAACTGTACCTTACATTTTGATAGACCTGTATCTGGCTTTTCAATGGAATGGAAACCATGTTTTCTTGCATTTCATAAGGAAAAATCAACTAGAATTGCCTGATTATTTAAAAAGTGTCTAAGAGATTACCAAACAGTTGATTTTCATGTTACTTCAACTTGCTTAAATTTTAAATAGAAAGTTCTTTGTACTCTAAAATTATTTTTAGGCATAAAACAGACTGCAGAGGCAACTTGGAAAATGTATGCATTCTATTTTCAAGTTATGTTGGAATATGGCCCCATGACAGCAGCTTTTGGTCCAGAATTTATAGCTGATCATTTTCAAGCTTCCACTGGTACAGTATGCTGCGTGAGCTGTGTGTCAGGCTGCACTGAACACAAGGAAAGAATGCCCTACTGTTTCTAGAATTATTTACCTTTTTTATGGTTATTTTTTACTTAATTGTTGTGTTGTGTTTACAGACTAAAAGAAGGAAAGCCTAATTTTACTTTAAGCAACGCTTTCTACTTAAATTTCATTGACATGTTTGGTTTGCCAGGATCCTACATTTTATATTGTATAGAATGTTTTTACCACTGTTGGAAAAAAAATAACTGTTGCCATATATGCACAGTAAGTGGAAATGGCACTCTGGAGCCACGCCTGTTGCCCAGTAAGTAATTAAGTGATGATACAATGCCGCACTTTTGTATTGTTTTTATTTTGTTTTGGAACCATTTCCTATCACATAATTACATTAGTGTGTACTTCGTAGTCGGAAACACCACTGAAAAACTCAGGGGAGGTAGTCTCAACCCTGCTCCTTATGGTGTCACTTCTTTTGACCTGCCTCTGTGTCTGTGGAAGTCTAAGAATATTGAGTTATCAGCTTAAGCAATGCCATATCCTCCCACCAAGGCTGCTTCCCAGTGCTTCCTCAAAAGAGGTATTTAGAGTTGCCCCTAAGCCCCCTGACTATCATGGTATCCTGTGTGCTTTCTTTGGAACCGTTATCACAGCAATATGATCTTAGTTGTCTTGTGTCTGTCTCTGAATTGGAGGAGATTGCTTGTTTGTTTTATATTTCCTGTGCTTGTCGGTGAACTCAGTAAGGAATGGATGAATGAAAAATGACTGAAAAACCCGTTGTTGTGGTTGTTGTTGTTGTTGTTGTTGTTGTTGTTGTTGTTGTTGTCAGACAAGGTCTTGCTATGTAATCTTGGGTAGCCTAGAATTTACTATGTATATCCCCCGCCCCCGCCCCCGCCCCAAGTACTAGAATTAAAGGCATGTGCCGCCATACTCAGCCAAACGCCCATTGTTTCTTACTTCCTTTATTTCAACACTTTTTAAAGAGGAATTTTTTTCTTTGCTATTTGAGAATTTCATACAATGAATTTTGGTCATATTCCTGTCCTTTCCCCAATTCCTCCCAGATCCTCCTTCATCTTCTTGACCACCCAATGCCATATTCTCCACTGATGAAAACTCTCCTTGCCCTCTCCCAGGCGGTAGTCAGATGCCAATAGCTCCTCGGCTAGGGGTGAGCCTCCTGCCCACCTCCCTCCTCCATGCTGGACTTGGTCTGTCTTGAGCGTGTGTAGGTGTTGAGCATGCTGTCACAGTCTCTGCGCTCACATGTGCATCTGCCCTGCATCCTTGAAGTCAGCCCCACCTCTGGTTCTTTATGCCCCATCTTTTGCATAGAGCCTTGAGCCTTGAGGGGAGGAACGTGATGTAGACATATCATCAATGCTCACTTTCAGTCTTCATTAATAAAACATCTAGATGACTTGGAGTTAGTCTGTTCTGTTCAGATATACCTAACGCTTAAAACACAAGTAAAATTCTTTCTCTACAGAGAGTCAGAGAATAAACCTTTGCAGCTTTGAGGACCATGAGGTGTCCATTGTAAAGTTAAAGCAGTAATAGACAACACGTAACCAAGCAGGAATACCATTGTTCCAATAAAATTACATTTATAGGTCCTGAAGTTTGAGTGAAGATCATGTAATTACTGGCATAAATTATTGTTTTCTTTAAGAAGTCATTTAATAATGTGTTCAAAACAAAACAAAACATTGCAGTGATTTGCTAGTTCCAAGTTGTACCTAGCCATAGCTAGCTCCTCTGTCGTACATGGATGCTATAACCCCGTTCATCTACTGAAATCCCTTTCTGAATCCTCAGTTCCTTCCTTAGATGGTTTCATGAAGCACGTAACCATGATCTTACTTTGCCAGTTTTTTGGAACTTGTTTTAACCTCACCTGCCTTTTACACTATAGTTCCTTTCTTTGTCCTCTTTGAAAATATTATGAATACAGTTGGCCTTCCATGTCTGTATTTTGTACCTATGAATTAGATCAAATAGATTTTTAAAAATCTATTTTTTTTTTTTTCAAGCTAGGCAGTGGTGGTGCATTAGTCCCAGCATCAGGAGGAAGGCAGAGCAGGTGGTGTGTCTCTGTGAGCTGCAGGCTGGAGTGATCTACAGAGCTCGCTCTAGAGTAGCCAAGAGAAGCAAAAACAAACGAAACAAAAAAAGTTTTTGGAGGGGAGGTGCAGATGTTAAGAGAGAATTTAGGTAGCTCAAACAAATAAATAACTCGAGATTTCATTTATTTACTTTATTTTATTGAGTGTACAGTGGAAGAGGGAAAATGGTCAAGAGGGAGAGAAGGGAGGAAGGATGGGAGGGAGGGAGGGAGGGAGGGAGGGAGGGAGGGAGGGACATCTTCTCGTGCGGGAGGATCCTGTGCCTTGGGAAGGAGGGCAGTCAGTCTGTCCAAGTAGGCTGCTGTGTAGTCCCGGTGCTTTATCGAAAAGACTTTGGCTCTGGCCTCCTCTCTGATTCCCCCAAGGTAGTCTGGAGCCCTACACGGATGGAAAGGGAAGTGAGCGAGAGAGCAAGCTGGAAAAACAAAGCAAAACAAAACAAATCTGGCAAGTTTGGCCCAACAAAGCAAAGCCACAAATCTATTTTTTAAATTGCATCTCTAGTAAACCTTTTCCCCAATCATTATTCTCTGAACAGTATAGCAATTAGTAATAGAATGTTTACATTAAATTACAAGATGAGAAGCTGTAGTCCTTCTCTTTCAGGTCAGTGTCATCACATCACTGTATTTGTATTAGTGCTAGTGTGCAGAGCACATCGTGGTTCAGCCTTCTCATGTGACTCTTCCATAGTGGACGAAGGCGCATCCTGGTACTTGTCTCTTTCTCAAGTAAATCATACTCAAACTTCATGGCATTTGTTCCGTTTGGCTGTGTGGGCAGTGAGAACAGTCATGAATTGTTGGGAATAAATAAGAGCACAGGCACCTTAGAAAGTGTGCAGTGCCCTTCAAGTTAAGCATAGGCCTACACTGTGAGCCAGCAATTCCAACTTGGCACTTTCAGTATTACTTAAACAAAACGGAAGTTGTTATTATCCAAGACCGTAAACAACAACTCAATGTAGTATCTTCAGACTGAGAAAGCATGCGTACCCATCAGTAGTAAAATGGGTAAATAAAGTATGGAATTTTAGCCAGGCAGTGATGGCCACACCTTTAATCTCAGCACTCTGGAGGCAGGTGAATCTCTGTAAGTTCAAGGCCAGCCTGGTCTGCAGAGTGAGTTCCAGGACAGCCAGGGCTACACAGAGAAACCCTGTGTAGGAGGAAAAATAGATTATGGGATTTTCTCATATTAAAAACAAAAACATATATCTATATTTACTTATCTACTTACTTATTTGTGTTCCGTGGAATGGGCAGTATGTTTGCGGGTCAGAAAACAGCTTGCAGGAAATGATTTTCTTCTTACACAGTGTGGTTCTGAGAGCATAGAGAGTGGTAGCAACTGCAGGTGGGGCTTAAGAAAACATACTAGAGAGAGAAAATGGTCTGTATAATTTTTTATGGGACAAGTTATGTGTATGTATATACATAATTAATCAAACTGAAGATCTAGGATATTTGCATTTTAAATCTTTGTTAATTCTGCCTCAAATTAAAATAATTTTAAAAAAAGAAATGTTTCTGTCACATCTGTATAAATACACAGTCATGCATGGCATAGCAATGGAGACATTCTGAGGAAAGCGTAGCTAGGCAGTTTCATTGCGTGCAAACATAGAGTGTCATTCTACAAACTGAAGTATGTATGATATTAATAAGCTATATAATCCTATGGGTGGGTGGGTAACCTTCATGAAGAAAAGACGCTGTCTTTGGTTAACATAATATCTGACATATAGTATTAACAGTAAATGATAATGTGCTGAATATTCTCAGTAGATCCTGAATAGCTTCTAGTACTGTTTATGACTGATGTGTGGTAGTATATTAAGGTACTATATTTATCCAAATCTTCCAGTGCTTTCTTTTTTACTTTCTGCCTTTTAAAAACAAAGTGTACTAAATAATGTCATGCGGCTATTCAAGAAAATGCATTGGCCTCAACCCCGTGTAGAACTGTGAATTGTTGGTATCTTCATCTCTACCAAGTAGACATGCAGTGGTATGTTACTTTGTTATTGTTTATTGGATCACAAACTGGAGATGGTTCATTTAGTGACTATGAATTATTAAAAGATGGAGACCTGTTTTCTGCCTCTCCTGGGGAGAAAATAATCTTAAATGAATTTAAGTTAATTGTATAGCATTTCTCATTTGTTATTATTTTGTTATCATTTTAAGTGGAAAAAATCACTTAAGAGTATTTATTTCGGGCTGGAGAGATGACTCAGCGGTTAAGAGCACCGACTACTCTTCCAGAGGTCCTGAGTTCAGTTCCCAGCAACCACATGGTGGCTCACAACCATCGGTAAAGAGATCTGATGCCCTCTTCTGGTGTGTCTGAAGACAGCTACAGTGTACTTATATATAATAAATGAATAAATCTTTAAAAAAAGAAAAGAGTATTTATTTCATATATACATCTCAATACAACTTTTTTTGGCAGTTGCTTTTCAAATGAATTAGTGTGACAATGTGACAGGAAAGTTTTGTGTCAGTTTGCCATAAGCTGGAGTCATTTGGGAAGAGAGCCTCACCTGAGAAAGTGTTTCCACTAGATTGGCCTGTGTCGAGCTTCTGGTGCATTTTCTTGGATTGCTGTACGTGGAAGCTGCTCACTGCAGGTGGTGTCACTGCAGGTGGTCCTGGGTGCTGGGTGAAAGCAGTTTGAACAAACCATAGGGAGCCAATCGGGAAGCAGCATTCCTCCATGGCCTCTGAGTTCCTGCTCTGACTTTCCTCAGTGATGGAGCTGTGATGTGGAACTTTAAGGTAAAATAAACCCAAGTTGCTTTTAGGTTGTAGTGTTTTTATCACAGTAACAGAAACCCCAGGACTGTGTAGAATGAAATCTTTGCACCAGGAATGGAAACAGAATAGGGTGAATGAAACCACTCTTGGTCCACACAGTCAAGTAGCAGATAGTACTGAGTGATGTTGTATCGGGACATGGAACAAAATCAAGTGTATACTTCCTATGTACTTGTCCCAACTCTTTCTTGTATGATATTTGTAACTCCAGGCTGTTTCTTAAAGCTTCTTTTTAGAAGCTTCAAGGGTATTTTTAACAATATTTTTATTTTATTTTAATTATTTTCTATGCTCACATATAAAGTGAAGTTTTCACGACATTGTGGTACGTGTGCTATTGTACTTTTTGTTCATCCCTTTCCCCACTGTGATGGTTCAAATGAAAATGACTCATGTATTAGTCCACAGGTGATGATGAGATGAACTCTTTAGAGAGGATTAAGAAGTGTGGCCCTATTGGGAGAGGTATGACACTGGGGATGAGCTTTGTGCTTTCAAAACCCCACACCAGGCCCAGTGTCTCTCTGCAGCCTGTGGATCAGAAGGGAAAGCTCTCAGCTACTGCTGCAGTATCTTGCCTGTCTGCTCCCTGCCATGATGGTAATGGACAAACCCTTCTGAAACTATAAGCAAACCTCCAGTTACACGCTTTCTTTTATGAGATCTGTCTTAGTAGGTGTCCCTTCACAGTAATAGAACATTAACTAGAGCAAGCTACACCCATGCGTCCCCTTCCCCCATCTCCCTTCTGCTTCCGTGTCACCTGGATTCCGTGACACCTGGATTCCAGTGTCGTCTTCTCCCCTTCCCCACTCTTAAGATGTCCTCTTCCCCCTCAGTGTACCCTTTCCCCTTCCACACACATACCCACTTCTAGATACATATACATTTGAATCTAGATCACACATAATCCTCAAGTGCCTGCATACTTGAGAGCTGGGGCTGGGGGGTAGGGGTTGATGTGGAGAGAGAGAGGGAGAGAGCGGGGCAGGGGGAAGAGGAGAAGACAAGAGAAGAAAAGAGAAGACAAGAGAAGAGAGAGGGGAGAGAGGGGAGATATGGCCTTACTATATAGCCCTCCCTGAACTCATCATCTAAAACCAGGCTGTTCTCAAACTCACAGGTATCCTTCTGCCTCCCAAATTACAGACTTGCACTACCACTCTTTGCCTAGTTTGAGTTCTCTATGGATTCTAGGTATTAAAGCCCTGTCAGCTGGGTGGTTTGGTGTTTTGTTTCTTTGTTTATTTTGTTTTCCTATTCTGTAGGCTGTCTCTTCAGGTTTAAGATTGTTTCCTTTGCTATGCAGAAGCCTTTTAATTTTAAGCAATCCCACTTGCCTGTTGAGGTTAAGCATTATTAAGTATTTTATTATTAAGAGTTCTTTAAAGAAAGTCCTTGCCTAGATGATGAAGTATTTTATGTGTTTTTTTTCCTAGCACCATCAAAGTTTCAAGTCGTATCCCGAGGCCTTCCTTCATTTTTTAAGGGATGTGTTTGGTGTGTTGGTGGTCTGCCTGCCTGCACGTGTGTGTCACCATGAGCATCCCTGCTATCCACACGGTCAGGACAGGGTGCTGGACCCCCTGGGGCGGGAATAGTATGGACAGTGACTGAGTTGCCTCTTGAGTCCCACACTAGAAAAACAAGTATTCTTAATGCCTGAGTCCGCTCCCTGCTGGGGTTCTTGATGTGCTTGGGTGAGTAGGATTGTGTAGAAACCAGAAGTCAGCCTCGTTGGTCATCTCTCAGTAGGCGAGGCTGATTGGCCAGGAAACCCTGGGATTGTAAGATACCATCTCAGAACCTGGCTCTTTAACAGGTACCAAGGCATTTTGTTTCCTTTGTTCTGAAACTATTGTGAGTGGACTTTTTTTCCTGATTTCTTTTTTCTTTCTTATTTTTTATTTAGTATCTCCAGTAAAACAGATAAGCTATAAACTAAAACCTTTGGTAACTGGGATTCTTCTATGTATTTCCCAATATTTTTTCTTTTGTCAGAGTTTTTCCTTACATTCCAGTTGGTGCTGTGTGCATGAATATACACACATCCTAAATGAAGGCAAATGTTCTATTTGAGACTAAGTCACCTTTCAGAAGCAACTGAGTGTCGCATCACAAGCTGCACACTGTTGGTAGGAAACGGCTAGGAGGTGGGCTGGGTGGGTTTTTGCTTTCAGCGCCTCATTTCCCATCCACCATGGCTTCGATTACCATCATGGAAGTTAATTGCTCTGTGATGAGAAGGATCTTGTGTTCCTTTCAGAGTACAGAAATTTGAGTGAGAGCCGCTACTCATTCTTCAGTGTTCCTTCTTTCTTACCCCAAAGATACAGAAACAGATAACGTCTTCTATGATTGCTTTTACCTTTGGGGGTTCACCTTTATGGAGCTCATAGATGACCCACTGTCAGTGGAGGATGTGAAATGTGGGTCATAAGGTGGACTCGTGTTAGAATAAGGAATCACCTTAAGTGGTTGGCTTATGACCAACCTCAGGGAAAGGGTAGAACAATCCCCCACCCCACCCCGGCATTCCTTACTTTATTCCTGGCCCCATAAAATTCTAGTTTATTGTTTTTGTTTTTTATCATCATCATCATCATCATCATCATCATCATCATCATCATCACTGCTTTTCTTACCTAACCTCAGTGTTTTAAGTGTGTAACTGAGAAGGTCTGTACATTTGTGGGTTCAATCCACTGTGTGCTGTCGTTTCCCCTCTCTGCCTCAGGTGCCTCGCTTCCCTCGCCCTAAACTTGCCACGCTCTTTTGCAGGTTCTTGCTTACTTTTGTCCCTGCTCCCACATTCGTGTCTCAAAGTTGTGTTCACCAAGATATGTCATAATGTTTATTATGATATATAGTTGTTCAACATATATTTCTGTAGTCAGCTAGCCACCTTCCTTTTTATACAGATTCATTAGGTGAGCTCTCTTAGAAATGTAGACCTGATTTAAAACAGTTCCCCCTCTTTACCTTTGGGCAGTCTTACAGTATTTTTAACTCTCCAGTACCTAGAGTGACCCACTCCCCTGGTATTGGAGGCTACTTTTGAAAGAACACTTTATTGCAAATTTGGCCTACAAAGGTAGATGTTGTAGTAGTGATTAAACTGAGGTTCAAAAACCTTAAATGATGTTCCCAGGATCCCATAGTTACTATGTAGTTGAACTATAATTTGAATTGGCATTTGCCTTACTTCAATCTGTGGTGTTCTTACTGGACTGTACAGTTTCCATAGGAAGTCCAACATAGAATCATAATGTAGCACTATAACTTTTTTAATTTTTAGATCAATTTTGCTTACTTTTAGGGTTTTTTAAACCTATCTAGATGTATATATGTGTACATGTGAATTACATGCATATAATTCACAAACTCATAATTCTCTCTTTTAAGGCACACTATTGGTTTTTGGTTTCTCACAGTGTGTCACCATCCAGTTTGCTAACACTGTAAAGAAGCCTATGCTCATTAACAAGCACCTCCCATCGCCTTTCCCACTGGGACATAGGGACGGCTGCTCACCTACTGTCTACCTGTTTCATGTTACTGGAATCCTACAGTAGGTGGCTCTTTTACTTAGTGTATTGTTTCAGTCAGCAGTCATCTGTATTGTGGCATGCACTAAAACAATTCATTGCTCTTTTTGGCTAAATCATCCTGTTTTTCATCGACCTGCCCCTTGTCGTTCATGCTTTCCTTCGTAGTCTCCTCCTAGCTGTGAGGTCGTCCGTGTCTCGGGAAGGTTTTAGTCTGTGTTCTTCCAATAGCTGGTGTTGGTCACCTTCGCCCTGCTGCTTGGTGTTTGTCCCTCCTCCTTGGAGACATGTCTATTCCGTCTTTTGCCTGTGTTTGTTCAGGTTCTGTTTTTTATTGTTGAATTATAACAATGAAAATTATTTGTATATCCTAGCACTGTATTTCTTTGAACAAAAAGTTTGGAGGGGGGTTTAATCTGGGGTAACAGAGCTGAAAATAATTTTATCCTATATAAGGTCATACCATAGTTGGAAATTCTCTTATAGCCAATAGGGTTTTTTTAGTCTCAGTGTATAAATATGGACTTCACAACTCATGACAACTGTAATTGTAAAACTGATGTACAGATGATATTTAAAATTAGAGTATAAAATTGGAAATACCATACAGACTCAGTAGTGACTTTCACACACCAGAGAACAAAGTTTTAAAAATTGTTACTTCAATAGATTATAACTTCAGATAATTTTTAAAACCCTCGATTTCATAGTTTGTGAACAAACTATTTTGAGAAACACTTCTAAGTCTCAAAATGTGCTTTTCTGGAGGCCACTAATGGTCAACACAGATCTTAACTAAGTAACTATGGAGCGGAGGAAGCCCTGAGTAACTAAAGTCCTGAGTAAGTGTGTGCTGTTGAGGTGAGCATAGCCATCAAGGACCACAGGGAAGATGGCTAAGCATCACCATGCCCCACACGGCTTAGCAAAATGGCAGTTTGTGCCAAAAATATCCACCTCAGCTTTCTCCCTCTGAGTGTTGACAGAGACTGCTCCTACCAAGATGAGCTAATTCTAGCTACTTGATCCAGCTTTATATCATAAACCTTCCTCCTTATTGATCTGTGTGTAATAACCCCATCTCTTTCTTCAGCTGTGTGCAGTAACCCCACTTCTGTTACATACATCATTGACAGTATATAATCATGCTAAGCCTCCGGGGTGCTGTGGTTTCTCAATCCAGTAGCCCAGTTCACCTGACCTCAGCTTTTCTGTACGTGTTTCTGTCTTTTCATCATTTCCTCAGTGTCCCAGTCAGCCCCATCACTGAAGTCCATGCAGAGCAGGTAGCCATGAGGAAGGTTAAAAAGCATCCTGGCTTTGAACTGTTCGTTCTGGTACATGCGCAGTGAAAAAATATGGTTGGCAACTTGATGATTCCAACCGCAGATGTAAACTGGGGATGAATCTGACCCTACTGTTCTAGCTTTATTGTTGTTGTTGGTTGGGGGTTTGGGTGTGTTTGGGTGTTTTGTTTCGCTTTGTTTGAGAAAGGGTTTCTCTGTGTAGCCCTGGCTGTCCTGGAGCTTGTTTTGTAGACCAGGCTGGCCTCGAACTCAGAAATCTGCCTGTCTCTTCCTACTGAGTGCTGAGATTAAAGATGTGCACTGCCACTGCCTGGCCTATTCTAGTATTTAAAAAAATAAAGTGCCCTTGGCTGGGGAGATGGCTCAGTGGTTAAGAGCACCGACTGCTCTTCCAGAGGTCCTGAGTTCAAATCCCAGCAACCACATGGTGGCTCACAACCATCTGTAATGGGATCCGGTGCTCTCTTCTGGTGTGTCTGACAGCTACAGTGTCTCATATACAAAATAAATAAATAAATCTAAAAACCTAAAAAAATAAAGTGCCAACATCTTTTTTTATTGTTAAGTCATAAGGAGGCAAAAATTACAGGGCAAGACTTAACAAAACTACTAAGGAAATGAAAAGAAGTAAAAAGAATCAGGTACAGGACACTTATAAATCATTGAGCACAAGGAGGGACTTGGAGCAAGGTACAGAAATAGTGGCCTAAGCTTTCTGAAGCCCAAGCTTGAGAGGCACGTCGCCATTGCCCTGCGTCTTCACCCTTGCCTTGCTCGCCTCCTCCTTATCCTTGACAACACCAGCTAGAGGCTCTTCTGTCTCCATCACCATCCTTCCGTCTCCATGTCCACCTTGTCCTCACAGAGGTGCCACTTGGCTCTCTCAGATGTTTTTGTAGAGATGAGGATGACTCGTCTTACTGGTTTCTCTACATTGCTTTTCACTTCTCCAGGCTTTCCAATAGAGAGTCTACTTTTTGTTTGGTCTGGACCAGCTCAGTCTTAGTGCCCTTAAGGTTATTGCTTTCAGCCTTCCAGACTTGAGAGAAGATCCTCATTGCCCACTTTTAAAATGGAAGCACCCTGGCTCTTCATGAGGTTTCCTGATACACTGTGGCATTTAGAGGGCATACGGTCTGAGCAATAGGAACAGGAAGAGGGGACCTGTACAGGGTAACTATACAGCTTGCACAGTCAACTCATTAAAAGGCACAGATGGATCTAATAGCGATTGCTGTCTCTGCTGTGCATCTTGTCACGGGTGCTCCTCTTGGTTCATGTCTGTCTCTGCAGCTAGACCAGTATCTAAGATACAGTTCTCCCTGTTTCACCAGCCTGGCATTTCTCACAAATGTCCTCACTGAGGGCCAAGGCCCTTATGAGCAAAGAAGCCTATAGTTGAGCATTCTTCTACAAGATTGCCACCTCAGAAGCGTTGGGATTCCCAGTACATACGTAGGAATTCACGAGCGAGTGCCTATCCTATTGTGGTACCGTATTGTTTCGATCACCTTAGATAAGAGGAGAGGGAAGAAAAGAGACTCTGTTCCTAACTCTCCTACTTAAAGACTCTGTGTGGACAAACTTCGGGAGGTCAGCAGCACAGTCAACTATTTAGTTCTCATCTCTTCACAAAATGGTCCTAAGGATCTATTTTTGTTGATAGAGCCTACAGCAATCAGTTAAACCTACCCTGTTCTGCTGTGGTTTTTCACTTATCATTCAAGCTGGAAAACAAGCCTACCTCCAATTATAGCTTAATATTTTCAAAACATTAAATTTGCAAAAGACAGGTAAACAAAATCTGTAGGAATTACATATCCTTCATGTGTGTGCACATGTATGTATATGCAGTTGAATATAACAGTGTATCACTATGAATGTCAGAGGAAGATATATCCTGTGCCACCTCTCTCCTGCCTTATCTTGGAGAAAGGGTCTCTTGTTGAACCTGGAGCTCACTGTATTTGGCTTGCCTGGCTGGCCAGCAGCACATGTGATCTTCTGTGTACCCTGCCCCCACCACCTGGGCTACTGTTAGAAGTGCATGGGTGCTGGGGATCCAAACTCAGGTCCCCATTCTTGAACAGAGAGTACTTCCTTTACAGAGCTGTCTCCTCAGCTCTTAAATTTTTTTTTTTTTTTTAAGAAAAACAGTTGAATTTAATTTATTTCTCTTGATTGGCTTACCCAGCACTTCTTGACCATCTTGTGATAGGCACTTTTCTAGGTGGTGTTGGAGGTGACTGAAACAGTATTCAAACTAATCCTGGCTTTAATAATCAAGGACACAACATAAATGCAGTACAAAGAACTAAGACAAGGTGTGGAGGGAGTAGAGGGCGGCAGAAGGGGAAGGAGACTATTTAAAAAGATGCTGAAAAGTGCACTTGAGCAGAATGGAAAGACCTCGGTGCTGGCTCCTCCACATTCCAGGCACACGCCTGGTTCCACAGAGGTTTCCATCTGAAGAAGGTCATTCATCAGAGAGCTTTAGAATGGTTGAAAACAACAGAGTTTTGTCTTCAAGTGAAGTCTTAGTGAGAAGTCCAACGTAAAAAGTCAAGCAGCTCTGATTGTGCAGGAGTGGGGGTGGGGTGGTCGGGAGGTCCCAGACCTCAGAGTCCTTTCCGCTATCTCTGTCTCCCTTTATCCTCCTAGCACCTATTCCCAAGAAACTCAGAACAGATTAATAGTTGCTAATCTAGACCACTTATGAGTGGTTGACATGAGTGAACTAAGATGTTAAATATTAAACAGCCACCTGGAGTCACTCAACTATTTAGAAGGTGAGTAGCCCTTAATCAAAATATTTGAGACTCAAAGTCTCAAAGTGCTTTTAGATTTCAGAGTTTTTCAGAGTTGTTATATTTGCACAAACTAATTAAACATCCCTAATTTGAATAGTGCTCATCATCATCATATCATCAGAGCCTGATATGGCTCACAGAGCCCGCACTGTCCATGAGTATTTGAGTATCCGTTGTGCGACAGGTAACTGTGCTTAGGAGTGCTCTGTGGAGGTGGCAGGCAGTACACAGAGACTCGAGTCTAATCTTGAGTGTTTCCTAGCCTTGCCTTATGGTACATGTCTGATCTCAGCTACGCAGGAAGCCAAGGCAGGAAAATCATTAAGTTCACGGACTGCCTGGGAAACTTAATAGGACTATATCTCAAAAAAAGAAGGGCTAATAATATAATATCTCAGTGGTAAATTGTGTGTTTATTTAGTGCAGTGAGACCTTTCATTTAATTCCTTTAGATGTGGGGCATCTAAAGCCAAATTTGATGGCATACACCTGTAGTCGCAGCACTTGGGAGGGGAGGATCACAAGTTTGATGTCAACCTGGGCTGCATAACAAGACCTTGACCCGCCCCTCAATTGTTTTTCTATAATGGGAGACAAGAAAAGGGGCAAAATGAGCAGTTTATAATATAGGTAGAATGGTGTGCTCTTATTCACATGGAAACTTGTTGAAAGGAGAAATATGTCTTTCTTTCTTTCTTTTTTTTTTTTTTTCTTTTTCTCAGAGCTGAGGACTAAACCCAGGGCCTTGCGCTTGCTAGGCAAGCATTCTACCACTGAGCTAAATCCCCAACCCCGAGAAATATGTCCTAAAGAATACATTAAAGTTACTCTACTTCAGAGTACTAGAGTCACTTAAGTGAGGGTAGTTCCTCAGGAAGCAGCAGTATCAGGGTGCTGCCTGGCACACAAGCACTGTCCTGATACATAGGAAGACCAAAGAGAGTTTGTACACTGAGAGGGTTGCCCTGATACATAGGAAGACCGAAGAGAGTTTGTACACTGAGAGGGTTGCCCTGATACATAGGAAGACCGAAGAGAGTTTGTATACTGAGAGGGTTGCTTCAGTGGTCTTGTGCTGTCAAGACCAAGCATCAAGCTGTCCCCTTCACATGATAGCTTCTACTGTACCTACGCGGTGAGATCCCAAATGGTGACCCCAGAGAACCACTCTTCTGTTTTCAAGAGCCTCGTGAATGTTTTGAAACCTTGTCCTGAAGCTCCCTGGTAGGCCTCCTCCCATCCACCCTCTGTGTGTGTGTGTGTGTGTGTGTGTGTGTGTGTGTGTGTGTGTGTGTGTACACTCAAATCAGCTTTGACTGGCTGGAGTTGACTTGAACTTACCCTGATATTTTCTGTCTGCTTACTGACTGCTGGGAACTTTGTAAAATGATGGGTAGGTGTGTGTGCCCACGTGTGCTTGTGTGCTGGTGTGTGCAGTGCCCTTGGAAGAGTGGCTTTGGATCCCCTGGAGCTGATGTTACAGAGTTGTGAGCCGTGTGGTGTGGATACCAGGAGCCAAACTCCAGTTCTCCGGAAGAACAGCAAGTCTCTTAACCACAAAACCATCTGTCAGCCCCAAAAACTTTTTTTAATGTAGCCTTTTTGCTAAACAAACTATTTTCAAACATTGGTTGTGAGGCCATGGCAGACTTTTCAAGTCTGTTGAGGGACGGCTGAACCCTGGAGTCACAATGAAGTCAGAGGGTTAGGGTAAGTGTATTCCAGTTTTTCTGCTGTGTTTTTATAGTTACCTGCTGATCCTGGCACCTTTCATTTATCTGACTGTTGTGATAGCCCTCCAATTGTTAGAGTCAAAGGCCTATTATCCTTGAAAAGGGAATCAAAGTAGACTTTTATTTGCTGCAAAATTAACACCCATTTCTCTAGACTTTGTTGATTTTCATTAACATGCATAACAAGCATGCACACATGAGGTCTTGGGAAACAGTTTGTAGCAATATTCCTTTTGTTTCACCAAACGAAATCACTTTGGCTGAAGTCTCACGTAATAGAATCTGAACCCAAAAGCTAATGTACTACAGATGTTGTTCCAGGTATTGAGGCTCAGAGGAGACGAAAGGCACATAACTGAGTCTTAACAGAGGACAGACTGTTAGCCATCCCTGTGTCTGAACGAGGTCATCATTTTCATTGTGAATCTGAAACTTGACATGCCATGGAACTCAGACAGAACATTTTTCTTAGACTTCTTGAAGAGCCAGTGACTCTTTCTGTTTTGGTTTTGAGCCCAGGAGATGTCAGCAGGAATTCACCTGTCAATTTCTGTGCCGTGTTGGGATGGCTCAAAGGTCTGGCTGCCTCGTCTGCTGCTCTGTGTCGTCTCATGCATTGGATTAAACGCATTTATTTTCAAATCCTACTGAAAATGTAGTTTGACGTGGATGTCATATTAGAATGCAGATTCTGCCTTCCCAACATGCCACTTAGGTGATAGAGTCACAAGTGCCATTGTTCCCCTTGCAGCCCCATAGAGTCAGGCTACAACATGGAAACTTCTGTGACAACATAAGACCCTCTTTAACAAGAGGATTTGAGTTTTCAGGCACTGTGTAGACTTATGTACTAGTCAAAACCAGAATTTACTTTCTTACTATTTCTTCTTTCTTTCTCCCTACCATTTTTTTAAAGACTTCCATTATTATTGTTATTATTATTGTTGTTATTATAATTTGTTTTTTCAATGCTAAGACTCAAACCCAAAGAGTTACGCATGCTAGACAAGCATTCTACCACAAACTTACATACTTTCCTTTGGAGATAGCTAGGCATTCACTCTGTTGCCCGGGTTGGCCCTGAACTCCTGCTTTAGCCTCCTAAGTACATTGAGTTACAGACCTGTGTCACCAGGCTCAGTTACAGACTTCCTTGGCAGTGTTCTTCAGAGATGCTTATCAAATAAAGTCATACTGTAGTAATTCTACTTAAGAAATTTTGGAGAAGCTGATGTCTGAAGCTCTGCAGCTAAGTCTTTAACTGTAAAAATCACATGTAATAAATACATGGCGTATTCCAAGTTTATACAGTGCTGGTACAAATCGGATTGCAGACCCAGTAATGGTTGCCATTGCTTTAAAAAATATTCCTTAGGAAACTAACTTTACCTTTCAATAATGGCCCTTATCTTTCTCTGGTTTTAGAACACCTGTAAAAGGCCTCTTTGCAGTGTTCTGTCTGAGAAATGGGAAGGACAGTCTTGTCTTGAAGGCCAAAGCCGCAGGGAGGAGCTCAGAAATGGCCTCAGCATTTGCCAGGTCAGCAGCCGCACAGAGCTGGCCAGGGCCCTGAGGGCACTGGCTGATGGGTGCTGAGTCACTGTGCCCTCCTGCCTAACAGCAGCATCTTCTGAGTATTGGCTGCCTGTGGTTCTTACCACAGTTACCTTATGTATAATAGGTCAGTTTTAAAATTAAATAAACGTTGATGTTGCCAAGTATAATAAGAAATTTGAGAAAGTTCCGGTGTTCACAAAGATGTCATAATTGGCAACCTAATTTGGCTAGGCTGAGCTCAAGTGTTTTTCAGAAAATACAATCTGAATTTGAAATGGGCTGGAGGTGGTTGAAAAGTTACAGGGATCTGAGTTCTAGAAAAGAACATAAAATCCATCCTAAAATATGCTAGAGAAGAATGTCTCCAGAATGTTTTAAGTTGCAAGAATTTGGCTCTATGGAAAATATCAAGTAACATGATTGAGATCATCCCGTTCCCTTTGTTTTAAGGAAAGTATTGTTTGTGAGTCCTTCCTTTGGACATATAAAAGAGTATATCTCAGTATTCCATTTTTGAATTGAATTTTTTTTTTTCTGGAGCTGGGGACCGAACCCAGGGCCTTGCACTTGCTAGGCAAGCCCTCTACCACTGAACTAAATCCCCAACCCCTTGAATTGAAATTTAAACCTCAAAGGTCTCTTAATTTTGACTTTAAGGATAGCTTGAGCCAGGTACAGTGGTACATGCCTCTAATCCCAGCTTGGGAGGCAAAGACCTCTTGTGACCAAGGCCAGCCTAGTCTAGGTAACAAGTTCCAGGACAGCCAAGACTATGTGACCAAGGCCAGCCTAGCCTAGGTAGCAAGTTCCAGGACAGCCAAGACTATGGTGGTTAGAGCACTGTGAAGTGAGTGTGTAGTGTAGAGTTCTCAGTTAGGAGTCTGAGCCCCACAGAGTGACACATGCTCACAACTCCAATACTCAGGAAGTTGAAGAGGGAGAATCTCAGGTTTAAGGCCAACCTGAACTAACTTTATCTACTTTCATCCTGTGTAAAATAAGGGGGAGTAGTGGTGTTTTGTTGGTTTTAGAGTGTGCAGAAGGACTTGAAGATGAAAACTGGGACTCTCTGGAAACCAACAGCAGAAAAAAAGCTCAGTGACAGTGGGCAGGCCTCACTGGAGCATCAGGCAGCTCATGTACAAAGCCGGAAGATGGGGGTGCCCTTTTATAGCCAGATGCTAGGAGGTAACCTCACCTTTTCCAGACAAGAGCTCAGTAACTTGACACTTGGCCTGCCCCCAGAGACTTTGCCCATAACCAAGTGCAGAAACACTAAGCTTTAAAATGAAAAGGCAGAGGGCTAGGGAGATAGTTGAGTGGTTAAAAGCAGTTGTTGTTGCAGAGGACCTGTGTTTAGTTCCCAGCACCCACATAATGGTTCACAACCATCAATAACTCCTCACTTCCAGAGGATCTAACACCTTCCGACTTTCACAGGCACCAAGCACACACATGGATACATACATACATACATACATACATACATACATACATACATACATACATACATACGGCAAAACACTCGTATACCTAACAAAATGAAATAAACCTTTAAAAAAAAAAAACCCTGATTCGAGCCTGGTACTTCTAGAGGTCTTTTCTTTGAAAGATTTATTTATTTACATTATGTATATGAGTGCTCTGTCTTCGTGCACACTAGAAAAGGGCATCAGATTCGTTACAGATGGCTGTGAGCCACCGTGTGGTTGCTGGGAATTGAACTCAGAACCTCTGGAAGATCAGCCAGTGCTTTTAAACCTGAGCTGTCTCTCCAGCCAGAGGGATCTTCTCTTAAAAGAATCAAAACTACTATACTGTAGATGCCTCTCACCCCAGGGACCAACCGCCAGATTCCCTTAGAACATGACTGCAGGAAGTAAATAAGAATTTGAAGAATTTTTTATGGTGAAAGGAACAATTAATTTAGTGAACGACATTTCCCCCACCCCAAAATTCAAACTGATAATGTAGCTCAGTGCGTATCTGCTTAACTGCACAAGGACCCTGGGTTCAGTGCCCAGCACCACCAACTATTAAAAAGAGTAAAACTAATATCTAGGAAAAGATGTTCAAACAGTGTAAAGTAAGTAACCAAGGGAGAAAATTCAAATTTTGGAATCTGGAGTTTCAGCATGGAAATAAGATTAAAATTAAGGGAGGTGAATTTTAGACACTTTTAGGACGTAGTGCTAATTTAGTTCTGGAAAGTTTACTCTGCTTAGACTCTGACGAGTGGCAAGACCCGTCCCTGTCCACTTACTATGTGGTGGCCGCCAGGGGACAGTGCCTGTAACTGCAGCATTTCCCTTCTCTGTCGAGACACTGAAGAAGTCCAGCCATCCGGCTCCGTATCAGGGAGCTTGGACCCCTTGCGGTAGTCTGCACATGTAGACTGATCGCACAAGTGCTAGGACAGCTTTTGCAGTTGACCTCTGAGAGCCTTCTCTTCTCTCCCCACCATCACACCATTTGACACTCTGACAGTCTCAAGGTCACAGCTTAGGCCACCAGCAACTGGACGCCTTTCTTGAGACACCTTAGTGTTTAGGCACGGGGGAAATGGGCTTGAGTGCCGACAACTGAGCTCAACTTTGAATTTCCTGGGTCCATCAGGTGCCAATAGCACGCATTTTCTAGACGGCTGGCTATAGTTTGGGGCATAGATTATAGCAAGAGAATAGACATTTCTTTCTGCAGAAGATCCCTACGGGGTTCAAACTTGTGATCTTCGCCTCATTATGACACCTTTGAAACCATCAGGTCTAATAGGCATGTTATATGTATTTCATCTATAATCTTAAATTAAGTTTAATTTTTTAATTACCCAAGGCTTATTTCAAATATGCAATTAAAAATCACTTTGGGACATTTCTCACTTTTGTTTGACAGTGAAAGTCACAAAAGTAAAGCAGGCAGCCAAAGAACCGAAGTCACTTTTCATCTTCCCTGTGTTGTCTGTGACAGTGAAAGTCACAAAAGTGAAGCTGGCAGGACAAGAGCGAACTCACTTTACGGAGAGTGTGACGGTAGCTTTTTCTTCAGTGAGACTGTAGCAGGTCTGATGTCAGTCACTTTAGAGACCTTTAGACCTCAGTGCTCATTTACTGCTAAAACGTGCCCGCTCTGCTTCTGCATTATGAAGATCATCTGTCAACACTTTGAGATCCCCTTTGTTATTAAGCGTGTGATGCTCGACACTGTCAGGTTTTTTGCCAATTATAGTTAAGGTACAATGGTGTATTCACCAGATCAAAGTCTTACATTGGCGGTAGAGGAATGGTTTGTAAGTCTTTATTCATCTGAATTGTACAATAGAACACCTGAGGAATGCAAATAATCCCTCGGAGGGCTCTGCAGGAAAGGCTGTGGAAATGACAGGTAAAGCCATTGTTATTCTGAACGGATGTTCTAGCCAGAGTAATTATTTCCTCTCCTGTTTCCTAACAGCTTTAGCTTCATTGGTTATGTTGACCACACTTAGGAGGCAGATGCATGGCCCTGTTCATTATCCTAGCACATGGGTTTGTTCCAGTCCCTTTCAGTGGAACTATATTTGCTGTGCTTTTTAAAATGACATATTTGACTCTAACTTGTATAATAAAATAAAAGCCATTAATGATAATATTTTAACATAGAGATTTGAATATTTTGTCTATAAAATAACTTAAAATGCGATGATATTGTTATAGGCAAAATCCCTATTTAAGCCCCGTTTTGCTTTACTATATCCTTCATAATTTCCATAAGAAAGTGCCACGTTTTATTCATAATTTAAGGCCGTACACTTTATTCCAAAATAAACCTTAGGGGTTAGTATACTTTTAGGATATAAATAAAAAGATCCAAAATTATGATTTAAGTCACTAACAACGTATTGAATATGTGACTCCCTTTTCATGATAAGCATGTACAAATGTGGGGATATCTGTTTCTTTTTCTATCTTGAATCCTGTACAGCTGGTCATGGTCTTTTCTTTTTCTTTCTTTGTTTTTTTGGGTTTTTTGTTTTGTTTTGTTTTGTTTTTTTCTTAATGTTTTTTCAGGACAGGGTCTCTCTATGTAGCCCTGGCTGTCCAGGAACTCACTCTGTAGACCAAGCTGGCCTCAACCACAGTGATCTGCCTGCCTCTGGTCCCAAGTGTGCTGGGATCAAGATGTGTGGCGCCATCATTGGGCTATGTTCTTGACTTTCTGATAGCTGTTTGAATTCCTGCCATTTTGTTTGATATTTGAGTTTTGATGAATTTGGTTCTAATTTTTCCTTTTACCTTTAAACATAGCTTGTAACATTGATGATTTAACAGATTTCTCCTGCAGCATTTTGCTATAATGCCTATTAAACTTTAGTCAAAATACCAGTGAGCTGACCCAGTAGGTAAAAGTGATTATTGACAAGCCTGACGACCTGAGTTCGGTTCCTAGAGCCCACGTGGTGGAGGGAGAGTCCTGACTCCTTCAGGTTGTCCTCTGACCTCCATGGCACATGGGTGCACAAATAAAGTAAATGTAAGACCCGGCATTCTGATAGGATGATGTAAGACCCCGGTTATTTATGTTACTGTCCAGATCTGTAACCAGACCTAGATAAAACCATACGAGTCACAGAAGGATATGCTGTGTTGTCTGACATGATGCAGATGCTGCCTGTGTGTTGTCTGCATCATTTCCCTAGTTTCTTCACAGTATAATATGTACTATTATTACTTCCAGTTCTATAATGAGGAAACAGGCTTAGAAATGGGTACCTACCCAGGAATAAGGGACTCTGAGTAGAGCCTTTTAATTATATTTGCTACATTTCTTTCACTTAAATTCTAACTACTGCTTTTCCAGAATCCTCACTTTAGAAGAGGGGAACGACGCAGAACCTTTCTAGGCAACATCTAGTATGTTCCCCAGTGGATTTACCTTTCCGTAACTTTTGTGATTAACGGAACTTATTTCCTCTGCATTTCTATTCATGATCCTATAATAATTTGAACTTATAAGAACAGCATGTACCCAATTGACTGTATTTATAAATCTGGAAGAATTGCATTTGCGTTGTTGTTGTTGTTGTTGTTGTTGTTGTTGTTGTTGTTGTTACTGCTAATGTGAGTAGAAGCCTCCCTTGAAACCTATGGCAACTGTTGGTTCTGTTCTTTCAGGAAGGAGCTAGCCCAGTCAGTAGATGACTGGATGGGACACAGTATGTGTGTTTGAGAGATGCTTCAGAAATTAGTTGACATGTCTAAGGGTGATTCCTGTATAAGCAACCTTGTGAGCTCTCTTTTCTAAAACTTACTTGTAAAGGACATGAGCATTATAAAATAGTACTACTCAGAGGTGACACAGTTCCTATAGGTAATATGCTAAAATAAAACTAGACTGTGATAGAACATTCCAGCGTGTACCTGAAGAAACTGCTGCCTGCTAACGCCTTGACCTTGTAAAGCTATACACACAAAGATGGCGTCCTAAAGCCGTGCGGTTCTCATGAATATGTATGTGCTGCGTGATGGTAATGAATGTGGCACAGTCATGCATGCACTACAAGATAATGCTGTGCCCTTTTTTGTCTACAGGTTGATAAAAATTAAAGAGTGGGTGGACAAGTCTGACCCAGGCGCCTTGGTCATTCCTTTTAGTGGGGCCTTGGAACTCAAGTTGCAAGAATTGAGTGCTGAGGAGAGACAGAAGTATCTGGAAGCGAACATGACACAAAGGTTAATTAGCATTCATTTTCCCTACACTTTATTATCAACTATTTCCTTGCAGTAATTTAATTGCTTGCGCTGATAGAATAATAAATGACAGAGTAATTACCATTATAAAGAGGAATCTTCTCCTTTCTTTACCATGAGACAGAGTGAAAAGATTTATTTTAAATTAAGTTTTTAACTGTCATCTGTCATCTCCGTACAGTGTTTTAATTATAACATAGGTATTAGTTATGTATATTTTTGAGGAGGGATGATCGCCAAAACTCTTTCGTCATGTTGAGTGGGGGAGGGGAAAGGGTGAATCACTTGCCATAATTTTTTTCTGAGTAACAATAATATATTGTTAGAAGATTGGGTTTCAATCAAATAATTTTGCTTTCATCGCTCAAGTTCTGGAAATAATTAATATTGGATGAAAATAGTCATAGGCTAGGAAGATATGAATTTTTTTTTTAGTAGTAAACAGTTCAAATGCTTCAGGCTAATACAATTAAAACCAATTGTAGAAGGGGTATTTTAAGAAATAGCCCCTGCGTCTGACCTCTTCAAGCTGCTGTGAGAGATGAATGGTCATTTACTAATGTCTTTACCATTATCTGCTTGAGATGAATAATTTTAGTTCTGGATGGATCCCAGGCAGAGTCAACTTAAATGTTGAGTGAATTTGTTTCATTTTATTTCAGTGCTCTGCCAAAGATCATTAAGGCTGGATTTGCAGCACTCCAACTAGAATACTTTTTCACTGCAGGCCCAGATGAAGTGCGTGCGTGGACCATCAGGGTAAGAGTCATACTTATTCATCAGCTACACCCGTTCCACACTATTGAATTCAGATTGATATCACTGACTTTGAAGTTTGTCATGGTGGCGGTTAGCTAGTCATTACAGATGAGGTTTTGTCCAGGATAACTTTAATTATTTGTGAGCTGCTGAACAGTGAAAGTGGAGCGGCATTGATTGAGGTAGGTAACAATTGATTCTGCCTATTACATAGTCTGAATTTCTTCATCCTGTAGAACCTGCCTACCCCCCTCCTGTGGTCAGAGATAAGACACACCAGTATTGTGCTTGCTTAATCTGTGTGACTGGGTCTGTCTGCGGGGAAATTGATGTTGCTTTTCATTCTGTGTTCGCGAAGTTTGTTTGGGTTGCGGGTGGCTCTTTCCTCCCTTGCTTTGCTCGGATTACATTTTCAGCAATAAAAGCGATGTGACATCATTATGCTCTTCATAGACACACACTTGGGTTCAAAAAGCTCAACTCGACGTGTAATACTTCTTTCTTTCTATTGAATTCATAGAAGTGATGTTTATTTTTACTGTTACATGGTCAACCTCAAGGCTGTGACATATTTTAAACATTAAGTGTATACTGAATGTGATTAGGGAGAATAACTAGTTTATTCCTAGAAGACAATAGGCTGAAATATAATGGTTTGCTTTTTAATGTAAATATATTATGGTAATATAGTAGTTCCTATTGAAAAATACTTTGAAATAGATGTAGTCCTAAATTGTGATTACAGAATATTAAAGGTCAGAACGTTTAGACTCAGCGTCACCGTGAGTCTGGTCCTGTGCTGTTTGAAATGCATGTTTGTGCTGACGCAGTGCTGTCCGTCCTGACTTGTGTTCTCAGTGCTGTGTTACGTTTATTTTTATTTAGTGTCAACAGAAGGAACATGGAGGTAGTCAGCACAGTTACATACGCCTTGTGAACCCGAGACTCCCTTCCCGTTTATCTGCCCCTTTTGTAAGAATAGAAATGTTTCATTGTCTTCTAACACGGGCCTTTTATGTAAACTTTAAAAATGATGTTAAAGCAAATCCCAGTCAGTAAACAAATTGCCAGTGTTTATTGTTACTGTATATTTTAAAGATGTATCTGAAAGTCTTTAAAACTTCAGACTGACGTGTGTGAAGCAGGAACGAGCACCCGCTGGGTTGCACTGTGAAAGCTGGTTTGTCTTAAGACTGATTGTTAGCGCCACGACTCCGTGTGTAAGACACTCAGTCAGGTGAGCATCAGGGAGTAGCCACATTGACCCGATACATCTTTTATTGTAAAAACTGTGCTGTGTGCTGTCAGGGCCCTCATCACTTTGACATGCTTTATTAAGCAGCATGTAGGTCGGTCACCATTATTTCTCAGAATTCTTTCTGTGCTGGTGTGTGTCTGCAATGTATGTTCCTCTGATTTTACATATGGGGTAATTACAAGACAATTTCTCTTTCCATCTTGACTTGATTTCCTTCAGGATTGTTAGAGGCGAGCAGTATTATGCAAAATGGTTTTTTAAAATGTTAACATTTATTATTTCAAAATTATTTGCTTACTATAGCTTTTCTGATTTGCTAGAAATGTCTAAAAATGTCCTTTATATATCTTTTTTTTATGTTTAGATGAGCTGAATTTTTGAGGGCTTTTTATCTTTTTTAAGCCTTTGATAATTCAACTTGAAAGTTACTTTAAAGTCTATTTTTTTTCCACTGTGAAGAATAGAAAATCGAAGTGAAACCCACACCAAACCAGACCACTGCATCTAAATCAATAAAACCGTAGATGACTGTTAGGAAAAACAAAGCTGTGAGCTGTGCCTCTTTAACACCTGCTGCTCTGCCTGTGCCCTGTCCGCTCGCTGCACAGGCCGTGCTCTCTGGTGAACATGCGTAGGGGACTTCCTAACTCCCATTAAACCAAGTTTGTGAGCCAACTGCAGGTCAGAGAACTGAAGCTCGGTGCTTACAGTCAGTCATTTTAAATGCAATTCGTTTTCTCTGGTCCTTTCCAAAGAAAGGAACGAAGGCTCCTCAGGCTGCGGGAAAGATTCACACCGATTTTGAAAAGGGATTCATTATGGCAGAAGTAATGAAGTACGACGACTTTAAAGACGAGGGCTCTGAGAATGCAGTCAAGGTAAGGAATGATTTTTTTTTTTTTACTTGCAAATTTTATAATTTTAGCACTCACCTGAGGATGCGCATGGCAGACGATAGCTTTCTTTAATCTGCACGCCGTTAGACTGTTAGGACCTACATTGTTCGCTGATTAGAGCTGTCCGTGTCGTGTGCTCTCAGGTCAGGTTTAAATAGCTGTATGGAGGGTTTTTAATTTGGGGTTTTTTTTCCTCTACCTAGAAATAAAAATAAAACCTTTGGTCACATAAATACAAAGAATTCGTTGACTAGTAGCTAATGAGAAAGTGATAGTAACCCATTTGCATATCTGAATTAGAGATCACAGTGTGGTTAAGTCCAAGAACAGGCAATGGTGTCTACTTAGACAGACTTGCTGATGCCCAAACTTTATGGCTTTCCTTGTTTTAAGATCTTTAGAAATTTGATTTGCTTTTTCAACACTAGAGGGCAGGTCCAAAATTGTGCTTTCTTTTAGCTAATAACTGTAACTTGATTTGCAGACACTCATAATGAAGCATTGTTAAATATGAGTACCAAATGATTTTTAATGTACATTCTATTGCAAAATTCATTTTTCTCGCTTGTTTGAGTCTTCACAGAGAAACTTGTTAATATCCAATAAGTAAATAGTTCACCTTACTCAAAGTTGACCTGGTAGGAAGCTTCTTTGATTTAATTTGAAGACTGTCATAGAAAATGCCGAGAGATTCAAACAGAACTCTTGTCAACCATTTCATAATTTGAAAGGAATGTGAAAGATATTTCAAGTTTGGTTTATCCTTACCAATATTATTAGAACAGCAGGGCTTTGATGGGACTGTTGGAACCTTAGAACCAGGAAGGGAAAAATCTCCATATAATTGTCTAGATATTGGTTGAGAGCCATTATGATTTACCCCCTCCCTCCAAAAAAGTTACAGTGTACGACTAAACAAATCATTTATTTCACTGGTGTCATCTGTATTGATATAGATAGGTATGCAAATACTGAGAATGAACTTCATCAGGAATGCTAATTAGACTTGGGGAATATCTGATTTCTTTCGTCAACATGTTGTATCATGTTAGCATATATTTCTTTTCATATAAAAATTAAACTGAGGACATTTTCTGTCTCAAGTCTCCAGAGATGGAACTTGTATACTTATATATGCTAAGTCAGTACTTACCAAACCTTAGTTTACTTTGTTGTAATAAACCTAGGAAAAATGAATTGTGAATACTTTCTTAACAATTCAGAAACTGTAATGTATAATACAATGATATTTCCTCCTTATACTAATATGTAAGGCTGAGCACTTTCTATCATAAATTGACAAAGTTCAGCTTCTGGCTTCCACCTAGAGTACCACTAAATATCTCATGTATTTTTAACTTTCAAAACTAACATTTAAATTTTGAGCTCTATAAATGAAGAACTTATGAGCTGCTTTTTTTGTGCTCTTTAACAGTGTTACTTGTACGTGATAAGGAAGTTTGAGGTTGCAAACAGGACTGTGTATGCATGTGTGTGTGTGTGTGCGTGCGCGTGTATGTGTGTGTGCGCGTGTGTGTGTGCGTGTGTGTGTGTGCGCGTGTGTGTGTGTGTGTGTGTGTGTGTGTGTGTCTACCACCAGTGCAGCATAGCTAATTCAGTGCAGGGCTGTGAACATACACTGAATAGCTCTTTGGGCTTTGTAGTCTACCGGGATATCACACTGTTAGCAATCATATCTGCTTAGGCAAAGCTGCCTTCTACAGATGGCTGCTTTCAAGTGCAAATGAACTGCTAGACGTGTCTTGTTTAATACATACTCAAGATTCACAAATGGGTATTGATTTTTTTTTTCAACCAGTGTTTCTGATAGCAGTGGAAATGGATTAAATGGTCTCTAGAGAAATTTAAAGAAACACTGTCACTATTAATAGTAAACTTGAGTATAATAAAGTATATAAACTTATACTAATGTGTCATGTCAATGTGCGTTTCCTTTAACTTGTACGTGCAGTTTTATAACAGCAGGCTTAGATCCTAGAAGTAAGTACCACATAGTTTTCAGTGCATCATGTCTTTACAGAAGTCCTGTGATTGTTTATTAGTATGTCTTCTAGAATGACACGGTGCACCGTCTCTTTGAAGGTAACGTTCCTATTAATAGCATATTGCTATTAGGCAAGGTCCTTTGTATAGCACACTATCAAAAATACGCTTATAAAGGCTCTTCAGTCTGGCTTGTTGATGTAAACCTCAGATGTATGGTCTTCGTTATGTTTCATTGTGATAAATATAATTTTGCTTGACTTTGAACTTTCAATATTGTCAAAGGAAAGTAGTCATCTTACATTAGACACAGTTTTCATGTTGTCAAGCAAAACACTTTTGAGGATTTGGATGCCATTGTTGAGTGGTTGGAGCAAGGGTCACAAGAGTCTGATAATTGCTGAGTGTTAAGTGTGGGTGCTCAGGAGCCTGAAATGTGTGCTGTGCCATGGGGTGAGCCTGGTTTGTTCGTGTGTAATTGCCAAGAGCAGGTTTAGATCTGCACACCAGCAGGTGGAATCATTTCTTTGCTCACTGATTTACAAGTGGGAAAATGTCTGACTGCAGTTCCAACCTGTAAGAGTCTGCTGGGAAGCAGCTCTGTCAGAAAACTTCCAAGATAACATTCAGGACGCACACATGTCAGTGCCGTTGCCATGCGGGAACAGGGGCTACAAGAAATTCAAATGCGTGTGCACAGTTGAGCAGTTTTTCTCAGAGCAAATGTCTTTAAGACATCACTAAAAGAATTTCTTTAACACACAAACAAAGTGTGTGGCTCTTTCTGCCTCATTTGATCAGTTTCTCACAGTGATTTGCTGGATGTTTGTAGACACCTCAGAAATGTACCATGAGCAGAATGTAATGAAACTTAAGGACATTGGTATAATTTACATTTACATGTGAACAGTTAGTGAGACTGCATTATGATTGGTACACACGTGTGGAAGCTCAGTCCTGTCCAAACCGGAAGTTTTTGCTTTTCCTGTTTTCCTTTAGGACTCATGTGCCTCCCCACACTTCCCTTCTTTTCCATTGTCTTTAACATGGCCCGGGGAGCATTTGCTTCATTTGTTTCTCCTCCCTTTCCTGGGAGTCTGTATATAAGTTACAAGGCATTTCTCCTGTTTGTCCTGTGTATTTGGTTATAAGCAGTAAGCCGGTTCCTCTAGTTTTCCTGTGTATTTGGTTATAAGTAATAAGCCATTTCCTGTTTTTCCTATTTGCAGGCTGCTGGAAAATACAGACAACAAGGGAGGAATTATATTGTTGAAGATGGAGATATTATCTTCTTCAAATTTAATACACCTCAGCAATCAAAAAAGAAATAAATCTAGTTATCACCCAGATCGACATACAGCTTCTAAAATGCATATATTGGGTTTGGGGGAAAGGGGTTGTTTTTTAAATTAAAGTTTCTGAAATCTAAAGAGACAGTTAGGAGTGGAAATCTTCTACAAACAAATTATTTTTTATTTGTTTTAAAATTATAAGATACTCTGTACCTTCAATGAAATGCAAGTTACTAAGCGTGAACGGCTTTGCTTTTTCACGTGATTAAGACCCTACTTCAAACTGTAGAAGCTTTTCAAGAGCCATATTACTCTCCTGATACTTCATTAATCTCCATCATGTATGCCAAGCCTGACACATGTGACAGAGAAGACAATGTGGCTTGCTCCTTTTTGAATCTAAAGATAATGCATGTTTTACAGTACTCCAGATGTCTACACTCAATAAAACATTTGACAAAACCAGCCTTGGTGTGTTTGGGGATGTCTGTATTGACTGACTGTGGTGTGCTGAATGCGATATGGCATCTGCCGGCTGCTGATTACAGAATTTAAGGCGTGCGTGTGACGCAGGGACTGGCAGTGTGGGGCAGCTGCAATTGTGTCCTAAAAGTGAGTCTTTCATGGGAATTAGAAGAAGAATATGCCAGGGATTGTCTCAGAAAAAGTTAATTAATTTGTAGGTGGACATTTATTGAAAGATGACAGCAGTGATTCTGCAGGGGTTGTAGGACAGGTGACTCTGGCCAGAAAGAAAACCATTTTCTCCAACGTCAGTGAATCCTGGTTGTTGTTACTGCCCTAACCAAATGGAAGCCATCTTTATTCTCACTTTTCTTTAAAATTACTCAATTGTAAAAACTGACCATTTTGTTTCTGAAAGTCGCGTTTTTATTTCAATTCCAATTCATATACTGGTTCTAAAACTTCCAAAACGAATTCAACTACTTCTTAAAAATAGTTCATTTTTAAACTTCTTTTACGCTTGCCGTCGAGGTATTTGCAGCCAGTTGAAAACTGGGCATGCGTGTAAGTCAGGAACCTTTAGACTCATAGCGAGTGAGCAAATGCTGACAATTTAGTGGCCTCTGATCATCTGCCATGCCACTTGTCCCTTCAGAGAGTCATCCTCAACTCCTTCCTTCCTGAATGCCCCTTTTGCCTCCATGTAAACATTCTTGTGAGCCGTTCTGGGCTCCACAGCACAAGTGCAGCCATTTGCATGAAATGGAGGGTCATACCCGGACCAGCCATCACTCTGCTGTACTACTGTGTCCTATTAAAGATGCAGAATGTGTAACACCAAAGGGGAGGAAAGGTATTTCTTGTGGAGATTGAGCTGCCCTGAGGAGAGATTTTAAAGCAGACTCCTGGCCCGGTGGTACAAGCCTGTAATCCCAGCACTCAGGGTCTGAGGCAGGAGGATGGTGAACTCAAGGCCCTCCTGAGCAACAGAGTGCAACCCTGCCTCAAAACACAGAGTGAAGCGAAACATGGCGGCTCACCACCTACAATCTCAGCATGTGGGAGTCGACCAAGACCGCACAGTGATGTTCCAGGCTAGAGAATTATAAATAAGCAATAGATGGGATACCATGGGGTAGTGGATGTATGGTGACTGCAGTGAAACAAGGCCACACTTGCTCTGAGAAGCCCTTACTGTGTCTGCATTTGGACCACATGTAGCTTAGCAACTCTTCGGGCATTTGGGTACCACAAGGAGAAAACAAATACTTTGCTTCTGCACTGGTGTACAAAAAGCTTGAAGATGCTCAAACGCAGCTCTCCAGCTTCTCATGTGATGGCTACACACTATGGGAGTGAACCACTGGCAGGGGAAAGAAAGACCATCTGAGGTGAGACTGAAACTGGAAGTTAAAAATGTGCAGCATGGGGCTGGGGATTTAGCTCAGTGGTAGAGTGCTTGCCTAGGAAGCGCAAGGCCCTGGGTTCGGTCCCCAGCTCCGGGAAAAAAAAAAAAATGTGCAGCATACAAAATTGCATGCTCTACACAAGTTGAGGATTCTGGGAACTGTTGCCTGTCGATAAGAAGGTGTCTGAAATGCTTTCAACAATGTACATGTATACACTATAGTTTGTATATTTTTAGAATTTTAAGGAAATGTTTTTTGCACCTCTCTAAGTTCAGCCCGAATTTGTACTCTGGGGATCTGACTTATGCCAAAAGCTTGGGGAAATGTTTTGATAGTCTCTGGTTGAGTTTTCTCATGTTGCCTTTATGACTTTTGCATTGCGCTGAGCATGGCTTGGATCAGAACCAGGGCTTCTGAGGAAGCCAAGTCTTCTTAGTGGTTCATGACTCATCTGGTTCTGAATAAAGGTTTTGTTCACATATAATTTGCCAGCATCATGCTGGAGCGAGTGTTCCTCCGAGTGATTTATCAGCATGCCACAATGCTGACCACTCCTAGCTGTCCCTGTGATGTTCCCAGCTTTCTGATTGTGACTCTGCCTCAGACACCCTGTGTCAAGGGCAGAATTTCTTACTCTGTCATTTTTTCTTACCAATCTACTTTATTTAACATTTTGTCTGACCCTTCAGACAGGTTGGATCTTATGACTGATTCCTTATACTGGAAAAGTGGATCTTGACATATTTTTAAGCTTCTAGTAACACAACATCTTAAAAGAAGGCTTTGACTTTTGAGTGATTGGGGGCAGGGGGGGGGCTCCTTATAAAAAACTGGCAGTTCTGGGCTGGCAAGATGGCTGAGGGTAAGGTTACTTGCTGCCAAATCTGGTGAAACATGTACAGTCCTTGAAACCCATATGATGGAAAGAAAGAACCAGCTGCTTACTCTAAGTTGTCCTCTGGCCCCTACACGCATGTTCACAAGTACACACATGCATGTGTACACACATGAAAAATGAATTAGGGGTTGGGGATTTAGCTCAGTGGTAGAGCGCTTGCCTAGCAAGTGCAAGGCCCTGGGTTCGGTCCCCAGCTCCGAAAAAAAAAGAAAAAAAGAAAAAAAGAAAAATGAATTAATTCTTTTAAAGTTTTATTGGCAATTCTGTCTGGGTTGGGTGGTGCTGTCTTCTGTGCAATGGTACAAGTAAAGTTGGAAGAGATAAGTGGGCGTCCTCTATTGAGGATACATTTGTCTTGATCAGTAAATCAGTTTATTATTAGCCTTGCCACTAGAAGGTCACAGTGAAGTGATGTACACAGATATTTTTTTTAAAAGGCACAGAAGACAGCTCCAGGACAAGGCAGATTTCCTAATGAAGCAGAAGGAACTCCAGGCCGTCATGGAGTTGGGTCCTCAGATCCGGCTTTCTCACTCCAGTTTATGTCCCAAGCTAAGAAGGTCTTACTCCAGAGCCATCTCCTGTGCACGTCTTTGCTTTCGTGTTGTGAGGGAGCAAGTCCTTCACACTCTGGCAAGTAGCTAAGGAAGAAGCCTTTAGGTTGGGGACAGCTTACATGACCTGCACTTGAAGGTCCAAAGGCCAGCCAGGAAAGTCATACATCCTGTTGCCACCAAATATGGAAGAAAAGGGCAGTGTGGGGGTCACCACATCCTTTGACTCTTCTGCTCTCTGTATATTTTTTTTCTTTGTAGAAGTGGGGGTAAGTCTGGTGAAGCACCATCTTGGGTGCCTCAGCGTCAACAGTGTGTCACATCTGTAAGTTATGTTCTATTCATATTGTCCTAGTCTTCTGTACAGTTCTATTATAAAGCTACGCTGGTCAAAGCTGCCTGCTGCTGATTGAAGGAGGTTCTTTGCAACTTGATTGTGTGTTCCTTCCCTGTTTTCCCTTTGAGGGGACTCATTAATCTCACACACAAGGTCAACACCCTAAGGCAGCAATTCTCAACCTCTGGGCTGTGACCCCTGTGAGGACTGAATGGCCCTTTCACAGGGATCGCCTAGAACCATCAGAAAACACATATTTACATTACGATTTGTAACAGCAAAATTACAGCTATGAAGTAGCAATGAAATAATTTTATGGTTGGGGGTCACCACACCATGAGGAACTGGATTCAAGAGTCACAGGATTAGGGAGGTTGAAAAGCACTGCCCTAAGGAATAGTGGAGCAGCAGTATGGCAGTAACCTGCATCTGGGGCAGGGGTGTCCAGTACCCTGGCCGCTTACCATGAAAAGAAAAGTGAGTGTAAGCTACTGTGTCTGAGCTAGCATTTGTGTAGTAACAGGCATGGTTGTCTCCACAGCCCTTCGGTGCAATGTCATTCCTGCTCTACTGTGAGTGCAGTGGATAGAGCGAAGTGGGCTTTTGATCAGATCTGGATTCCACTTAGATGTCAGCCAATGCCAATTACTCTTATAGCCTCAGTGTCTTTGTAGGTGTGACAGAATAACACTGGTACATTAATAGGTTAAATAGCCTATGGAAGGGCTAGGGAAAGAGCCAATAACAGACCTCTAGGTAGTGCACACAGGAGAGAATTACGGAACATGTTTTTCTATGATTCTGTAAAAAGCTGGCCTCTAGAAGCTACCCAGAATGGTATTGTGAACTGATAAATTGTATTCCAAAAGCTATACCTTAGTATTTGAAATTTAAAGTTAAATTTATGCCTCACCTAAAATTGAGACAGTACTTCCAGGGTACCTCCAAATTTTTATTCAGCATTAATGCTACTGTGGTAATGAAGGAACCCCTTGGCAGCAAAAGAAAAGAACCAGGCTCTCAAACTCTCAGCTCAGTGATGGAGGCCGTCGGTTATCATCTTGTCTATGACTTGTACAGACAGAAATTAGATTCCCTAGCCAAAACTGCATACACAGCTCACTGTTTTCTATTTCTAAAATTTTAAAGCCAGTACAGAACAGTAACTGTTAGCACTGAATGGCCTTTCCAAGAACAGTATCACATTGGAGAGGCTAAAATGAGAATCCCATTGACTATGGCCAGATAAACTTGAAAGGCTTCAGTGACAGTGTTTCCCATTCAGCTGCCCACCAGCAGCCCTTTAAAAAAGTTACATAGACATGAGAAATTCCAAACATCCTTGTGGGTCCCTTTCTTCCCAGACTCTCCAAACAGTTGGCACCATAAAATCGTAAAGGAGAACTCATCCCAAGAAGTGTGAACTGGAATTTTAAAGGAAGAAAACTTAAAAGGGTCCTACTTAAAATGTGCTGCCCCGTCTCGTCTCGGCATTGTCTCAACACACTGAAGGCTAGAGCATTGGGGTGCAAGGTCAGCCTGGACACCGGGGATCCTGCCTTCCAAAAAAGAAAAACCAAAAAACTGTTCCTTAAATAATATAGGAAATGTTAGATGTTTTTATCTGAAAACTGTTACTCTGGTGTGTGTGTGTGTGTGTGTGTGTGTGTGTGTGTGTGTGTGTGTATTAAACATGTATATTACATATGTGTATACCCAAACATACTATTTCTTTACAGCACACATTCTGGAAAGATGGCTCTGAGATCAGAGGAGACCCAAGTTCAAGCACCCACACCAGGCCACTCATTGCAGCCTGTACTCTAGCTCCTGGACTCTCACACCCTCTTCTCATCTCCGTGGGCACCCACACTCAGACGCACACACATTATCCGTCAACATTTGTGCTCCTTATGTGTTATACCTCAGTTTTAAAAAGGAAACTGCATTTTCCAAGCAGTTGGTAGGGCTACTGTACACACATTACTATAAATTTCGGGTCTTCATGAAATACCCGTGTTTTAATACCGTAAAGATGTTAGTTAAGGTAAAAATCACATCAGTGTACAAGCTGCATACGAAAGCTTGCTAATACTTTAGCCAGCCACATTTCACAACTGAACTAACTGTATGTGTCATTTCAGAAGCTATGATAAAGCACTGCTCCCCATAGAAGGTAAATTATTTTCTGTGATCCAAAGAATTGAAATCTGGTCAGCTGTAATAAGATTCAATTGTAACAGCAAAAACAATTGGAAACAATTTCAAATATCTATCAATTTAGGAAAATGGCAAAATGAATTATAATGCGCCCATACAAAAGAGTACCTTAAGCCATTAAAAAGAATAAAAGTACATCTATATGAGCTGGCATGGAGAAATTGCTCATTCATACTGCTTTGTGAGAGAAGGCACAGAACAGTGCGTGGCATAGAATCCCAGAGGAAAGTTCAGTTAACTGGTATGTGTCCTGCTGAATGGTTAGCCATGAGTTTACATGTACGAATAATTCTACATATATTCTTGCCTAAATGAGACCATCTCATACTTATATTTTTCACTGAAGGGGTCCATTTGAAAGCAACATAAAACTGTCCAGAATTACATTATGTCTGAGGACTTACCTTTATGTGTGTAAGCCAAGACTTGAGAGAAAGGATGTAGCTGTCAGTGCAAATAGGTAGGTGCTTTACTGAAAAAGATATTAAAACCATAAGTTGTAATGTTGAAATAAAATATGGCAGGAGCAATCGGGCAGACACAACATCAAATGCAGAGGCTCTGGCAAGAGAGAGCCTGGTGCCCTGTGGAACAGCAGCTGCGGTGGCTGGCCAGGGTGTACGGGGATGGCCTCCCTGTGATTCAGGACTTTGGATCTCACTCTGGCTTAAGTGGAAAGCCCTTAGTTTTCAAACAAGCCGTGCATTGTGATGTAGATTTTAAAAGGTCAGCTGGCGCACTGCCCCATCTGCCATGTGCTCCCAGTCCAGAGATGGCTGTGAGGAAGAAGCAGGAGCTGGTGGTAGTGCAGAAGAGAGATGGGGGAGGAGGGAGCAGGAAGCCGGCTGCCAGAGGCCAGAACTGCAGCTGACTACCCAAAAGAAGTGTTCTGGGGGGTGGTGTCTGTTTCTAACAGCCACTTTGGTTCTGTTTATTTCGGGTTCTGAGACATGATCTCACTATGTAGCCCAGCCTGGCTTGGAAGTCACTAAAAGGACCAGGCTAGCTTCAAACTTGGGAATCCTCCTGCCTTTGACAGCCCCACGTGCAGAAATTACAGGTGTATCCCACCAAACCTGGCTACTAGCCATGTCTTTAAAGAAACAAAATTCATGTTTATAATGTATCTTATTTAACCCAGGATGCCCACGCTGTTACTTCAGTGTGTGACCAACCTTAAAATTACAAATATGTTTTAAAAGTTAAAAAGCTTTCCTTTCACACAACTTAAGCACCCCTAATCCAAAATGTTTTGAGCACTGATGTGAAAGACATTTGGATTTGAACCATCTGGGATTTAGGGGTTAGAAATGTTCAGTCAAGCGAGGTCTATGCAAATATTCCTAACTCTGAAAACCTCTGTCATCTGAAACACCTGTGGTCCTAAGTGCCTCAGATAAGGGCTACTGTCCTAAGCCCTTCAAATCCCACCGCCACACTGTACGCCATGTTGGGCACATTCCCAGTGCTCAAGAGCTCCATGTCGCCTGTGACTGTAAGACTTTACCTTCCCTCCAGAGGGCTTTAACCTGCCCTCTCAACCACACCTGATCTCCACACCTCATCAGAAACACATTCCCCAGACTGTTTCTTTCTAAGGCTTACAGTGAGGCTTATGATTCATGCCAGTGTGGTTCTGGTGAAGGAAAGACTTAAAATCAAACCCAGACACAGACACACCTGACCGTTACTTTTTCTGGTTGCCTTGACAGCTTAACGGAAGGGTTTAGGGCTGAAGAGATGGCTCAGGGGTTAAGAGCACAGGCTGTTCTTCCAGAGGACCCCTGTTCAATTTCCAGCACCTCACAACCATCTTTTACTCCTGGAACTTTTTGTTCCAGGGGATACAACAACCTCTTCCAGCCTCTGAAGTCCCTAGGTACACAAGTGGTGCACAGACACACACATGCTGACAAAAACCCGTACACATAAAGGACAATGGGATATTTTTGTTGGTTTGTTTTGCTCTTGTTTTGTGAGATAGGGTTTTCTGTTTTCCCTGGCTGTCCTAGATCTCACTCTATAGACCAGGCTGGCCTCGAACTCAGAGATCTGCCTGCCTCTGCCTCACGAGTGCTGGGATTAAAGGCGTGCACCACCGCTGCCTTCCAGCAGAGATAATTTGTTTTGAAGACTTGCTCTCTCTTGCTGTGAGGATTGGATGCAGTCTGTCTGTCATGTGGTAGGGAAGACTGCGAGAGCTTGAGGTGCCAGCCATACATGTTCCATTTGTAGTCCAGGGTCAGGACGTAGAGTACTGGTGCTCAGCTCACCTCCTGTATTCAGTCTGGGACCTCGGCCCATTGACGCAGCCTACCACAGTTTCTATCCCAACAGCTCAACTCCTTTTCCCAATCTGGAAACTCCCTCACTGACATGCCCAGATATTTCTCTCCTGGATTCTAGATCCTGTCACGTTGAGAAGTAATAACTTAGTCAACTGATTTTTTTAATTTATTTTTATTTTTTTATATCTACCACAGGACAGTCAGGTGTGGTAGCTTATGCCTTTAATACCAGCCTGTAAGAGGAGGCAGAGGCCGGAGGATCTCTGTGAGTCTGAGGCCAGCCTAGTCTACATAGTAAGTTCCAGGACAGCCAGAGCTACCTTATCTCAAACAACTACAAAAAATTTTTTTTTCATTGGTACTGGAACAACTGGACAGGAACAATAAAGAGATCTAAATGCAGACCTTACACCCTTCTCAAAAATTTACCTAAAATAAATCTCAAACTGCATTATAGACGTAAATATAAAGCACAAAATGACAGAGCTGGAGGATAAGGCAAAGCCTAGGCAATAACATTTCTGATCAAAGGCCAAAGCGTGGTCCTTGAGAGAGAGGATAGCTGACACTGTAGTAAAATCAGGGTACCATCAAGAACGTGAGAAGACAACGGATGGGAAGGAAACGTTTGCAGAGGATGTGTCTTGTAAAGATCGAGTTTGAACTACTCCCCAAATCATACAAAGACTCTTAAAAGTTGATAAAGAAACAAACTGCCCCCCCATTTTTAAAAGCTTTGAATGTGGGTTCAGAGTGGCCAATAAACACCCTGTGTAGGTAGCAAGTTGTCCATTAGATACAGCATCAGAGATTCACAAGTCTGATACAGGGATACGCTCCCAGAATCAGTACTCAAGGGATAATATTCAAAGCCTGAGGGCAGAGTAGATGGTCTAGACCAGGGCAGGGTTGAGAACAGTGGCGTCTAATGCTTTGACCCTTTAAAACAGTTCTTCATAAGTTTGTTTTTGTTGTTATTTCACAACTGTAATCTTGCTACTGCTTTGAATTGTAAAGCAATTCAATGTTTCCCAATGGTCTTAGGTGACCCCTGTGAAAGGGTTGTTCAACTCCCCAACCCTTGAAAGGGATTGAGGCCCACAGGTTGAGAACCTCTGGTCTAGAGGAAGAGGAAAGATGCCAAGAAGTAGCCTGGTGCAGAGGCATCTAAAAGGCAGCCTGTGAGCAGGCTGCTGGAGAGACATGGATGAAACAGGAAGGAGGCTGTGCTAAGCAGCCACCGGAAGACCACACATCGCAAGTTGCTTCACCAAGGAGAAGTTCCGTACCCTTGGGAAGACCTAACACACACAGGTAGGGTTGACTGGGAGAAGCTGCCAGGAACTGTGCAAGCAAAGGGGGTTTTGTTGTTTTGTTGAGTTAGTTCATGGACTGGAAAGTGCCTATGCACATTTGGGTGTTGATAAAGCTTGCTTCTAAGAGAAGAGCTCAGGGCCAACAGATGAGAGAGCAGAGAGCAGCATTGTCCCCTGAGAGCTGCAGGGGCAGAGGCCATGCAGCCTTGGCCCTTTGCAAGTGCTTCCTCCACTGTTGAAGGGCAGGCATGGGGGAGGGGTGGGCAGGGGGAGGGGTGGTGGTGAGAAGGTAGCTGCTGTTTCTAGGTGAAGTTTCAGCCAAAGCCCTTGGCAACAAGTCTGAAAAGGCAGTGGGAGCATGGTGAGGCCCTCGTCAGCTCCAGTTTGTCTGTTTGACTGAGGTCCGACAGCTGGCTCAGAGCCCCAAGCACCTTCCTTCACTACCCCTGGGCGGTGGGAGATGCAGGGTGGCATTCATTATCCTAGACAATGAGCAGCCCAGAGAAGAGCTCTGGCCGCCCAGCGTAGGTCAGCCTCTCTCAGTGACTCAGATCCTCAGGGTCAAGGGACCTCTCAGTAGGTTCCCCTTTGTGTCTTTCTAGTTTTGTCTTCTTGTTCTCAAGAGCTCTTCATATCTGAGCAGTTTTTAGGGTAACTGTCTTAGAGTTTCCATTGCTGTAAAGAGACACCATGACCAAGGCAACTCTTATAAAGGACAATATCTAACTGGGGCTGGCTTACAGGTTCAAAGGTTTATCCATTATCATCATGATGGGAGCATAGCAGCATCCAGGCAGGCATGGTGCTGGAGTTGTACATCTTGTTCTGAAGGCAAACAGGAGAAGTCTGGCTCGTGAACAGCCAGGAGGAGAGTCTTAGAGCCCATCCCCATGGGAACACACTTCCTCCAACACAGACACATCTACTCTAACAAAGACACACTTCCTAATAGTGCCACTGCCTGGGCCAGGCATATTCAAACCAGCACAGTCGCTATTCAAATATACTTATTGTCGCTTAATACAATGTAAGCAGTTTAGCCACCGCCATCAAGGATAGAGATTGTGCGTGTGAGCTGACATAGCCTTGCCTTCAGTCCTTCGAAATCCCAAGAATGTGCAGATGAGAACTCTTGGACTATGGAGTCTCTTGCCCAAGTGGATTAACTAAACCCTATTTAGTAATATCTCCCTTCCAGCTCTAAGGACCCTTGCTTTAGAATTCAGTGTTTTTGGGGTTGGGGATTTAGCTCAGTGGTAGAGCGCTTGCCTAGGAAGCGCAAGGCCCTGGGTTCGATCCCCAGCTCCGAAAAAAAGGAAAAAAAAAAAAAGAATTCAGTGTTTTCATGGCTTCAAACAAAACCTCCCTTCCCTACACAGGGTGAGACAAGCTTATTTACTTTGGTCAGAAGTTGTGGTTAATGATTTCAACCATTTAGCTTATTGTATCATCATTGGAGAGTATAGTTCAGGGACTGTGGAACCTTATTCTCTCTCTCTCTCTCTCTCTCTCTCTCTCTCTCTCTCTCTCTCTCTCACTTAAAAATAGGTTGAATGAAGAATCCTATTTCTAAGGAATGGAGCTTGCACAGTGGATTTCCAAGGAAAGAGTCTAACTTTTTTTCTTAACTCCCCTAAAACCATATGCTACTGTTAATCCCAATGGGTGAGAATAAGACCATCACCATAATTTTTGAGCCAAATTTGAAGCAAGTTTTATGAAATACTGCCCAGGGCAATGGGCCCTGTGGGTCCATACCTGGGATTTCCAGAGAATGGATGAATTACATTAGTCCTGTACTTATAAAGGCAAAACCCATGACACTACTTACTTGCCCCCTTCACCCAATCTGCTGCAAACATACATCTTGATGTACTTCCTGCCTACATACGAGCAGTTGAGGCAACCAAGCTCGTTTACAGAAGTGAACACGTGGCTTGTTATCTTACGTGAACAGCCCTCAGTGTTCCAGGAAGTCACCTGTCCTGGGCAAGCGGAGCTTACAGATCAAAGGCATTTTGTTTTATAGATCTCTCAAGCACAGTAATTTAAACTTAAAACATAAACTTAGCCTTCTCTGTGACTGTACATTTTGGCTACTTTATTGGGTTCTTATATCTACTACCTTTCACCACTACAGTCCCTTCCAACCCAGCACTAGATTGTCAAGAAAGAAGGTTAGAGGGACAGAGGGGCATAGATCTCTTTAGACTACTTCCTGCTCATCAGGGGCATCAAGTTCCTAGGAGCAAGCCCAATCTTGGCATCCAACTGACAACAGCAAACAGCAAAAGCAGCAAAAGCAGCAAAATAGCAGAAACACCAGCAGCAGCAGGGCCAGCAGCAAGGCAGGCAGCAGCCGCTGCCTCTCTCCGGGCTCTGGTCTTTTATAAACCTTCTCAAAAGTCCCCAAAGTTCCAAACATTAACTATCTTCACCTGACAGAATCATGCCCCTGCCAGAGCATGAGACAAATCATAGTTTAGCTGCTGTGGACCTAAACCAGTCCCATATCCCTCACCTGGGATTAAAACTAAAACCTGTTCATATAATATAACTGGGTTCTTTTTCTTGAACCGACATTCTCACTACACTTCACAGGCTATGTGCTAGGACTGAGGTCTTTAGCTACCTTAAACAATACAATAAATGAAAGGTCTTGCCCTATTCTATGTCTTTGAATAGTAATGAGCAGCTCCAGCTTTGGGACCAGTGTCTCACTTTTCATGAGCTAATGTCTCTGAATGTTACCAACGGTTTGCCCAGAACCACCTCACTTACATACTACACCTTTCTTTGCACCCACGACCTCAGTCTGTGAGTGAGCACACCCAGCTCCTGATAGCTCTATCTGGTCCTTGCCAGTGGCAGGCAAGGCTGATGAGCCAGCTCCTGACTGAGACGGGAGACCTGGAGAGGGGTCTGGAAAGGACTTTGGAGAAAACTTTCCCTCCCTGATGAGAGATATACTCTCTCTTCTCCGTCTGTGAAGACTTGAATTCTGGAGCTATCTGGGCATCCCATCTTTTCTTTTGTTTGAAAATAGATGGCTGGAGGTAGGGATGTAATGTAGGTCAGCGCTAGGGAGGCTTGTGAAAGAGAAATGGGTGAGGGAGAGGATGGGTAGGCAGGTTTAGGACAGAGGCAGCCCCAGACTGTGGGTATGTAGCTCGAAGTGTGAAGCGGTCTCCAGACGGACTTCTTGTTTTGTGTGTATTAAGCAACTGAAGCCACTTTTAGCTGCAACCACTGCCATTTGCAGTTGAAACCTTCCTTGCACACCTGACTGCACAGAACTGGCAGGGCACTGAGTATTCCCAGTGACCACTTGCCTCCTGCCTCCCCCAGAACAACCCCCTTGGGTTATCAAGCCCTGGTTCCTTAAATTTGTTAAATACATTGAATAGCCAAGAGTGCTGTTGAAGGGAGAGATGTTTTCATCCTTCCGATTTGCTCGCACATGTAGACTAAACAGAATATCATAAACAGATGGTGTCCCTTAAGGGACAGTTCAGAGCTCTCACCTTTACAGCCTTTTGGGTTTTTGTTTAGGGGGATTTGTTTGTTTGTTTCTTTTGTTTTGTTTTTTAACTTTCTAGTCTGGAATTTTGAGTTCTTAATTGAGTGGGCCTTTGGGAAATATTAGAAAGCCATTAGTGGTAACCCCTACTAGTGCCCAAGTCAGGCATTTTCTTAACCGTTGAATGACCACATCTGTACTGTCAAAACCAGAGCATCACTGATCTTTAAGACATGGCATTTGTTATGTTCTTCTTGTCTATAGCTTTAGTACTTTGGCCACTTCATACCTAGAGTGTGTCCTATATTACTATATTTTTAGTTTTTCGGTAACACGGAAAAACTACTTTCCGCTGTAGCGTTCTCATATACACATAATTATTCTGTTACTCGCTTCTCCCCAACTACTTCTCACCCTTCTTTCCTCAATGCCCCCTTCTCCTCTCAAACAACCCCTCCTTCTGTTCATCACACGGATACACATTCATTCCCTGTCCTGTTCCCCTCTCTCTCTCCCTCTAGATCTCCTATTCCCTGCTTATAGTCCCATTCCTGCTTTCCTGTGCACACACATGCATGCACATGTACATGTGCTCAGGATGTGTGTGTGCTTAACTAAAGAAGCTGGGTTAGGGAGGCAAAGGCAAATGGAACTCTGGCCAAGTTATGACAAAATGATGTGCTGTGTGTGTGTGTGTGTGTGTGTGTGTGTGTGTGTGTGTGTTTGTGTGTGTGTGTTTTGTGTGTGTTTGTGTGTGTGTGTGTTTGTGTGTGTGTTTGTGTGTGTGTGTGTGTGTGTGTGTGTGTGTGTTTAAATCTAGCTTCAGCATAAGAGAAAAAAAAAACATGGTAGTTTGTCTTTCTGAGTGTGGCTTGTTTCGATTAACATAGTTCCATCTCTTTTCCTACCTAGGTCATAATTTATTTACAACTGAATAAAATTCTATTGTGTGTACTGTTGCGTTTTTATTTATGGATTTATTTGTTGCCCATTCACCTGCTGATGAACAGATCACCTGCTGGTAAACTTCTAGGCAGGCCCTCTATCTTAGCTATTGTGAACATGCAGCAGTAAATGCAACACGCATGTGCATCTGGGGCATGCTGCCCTACGACCCTTAGGATGTATGGGTCAGGACCGTATTTAATATTTTTTTTGTTAGCCGTTTCTTTTTAGCCCATTTGTGTTCCAGTAAATGCGGGAACACAGCCAAACTTAGTGACTACTAGGCCAGTTTAACAGACGACAACACTGTGAACATTTATCGAATCAACTACCAAATGGATGTCCTCAGCCTGCTTGGTTTTCAGTTTTCGTCTCTGCCTGCATGAACAATCAAGGTAGTTGGGAAGAAAGCAGCTTTGGGGAGCCCTGATGTTTTGAAATGAGCAGAGCAATCACAATTCAACATTTGCCCAGACCGGAATAAACGTTTCCCTTCCTGTGGAGGTTCTAGGTCTTAAGGTATTCAAGATGGATTTAGTCTGTGGTGTAGGTGTGTCTTACTTGCTTAATTAAATGGACCAGGGGAAGGAGGGAAGGGACAGAGGTCCACCCCACCCCACCCCCACCCCAAGCATTTTTGGTCAATTTAGTCAGAACATAATTCTGGGCTGACAAGCATTCTGTAAGCGGTCTGTATTGAACTTATTTTCAAATTCTATATAGAGCACAGACTACAACAAGTGGGATGAACAATGTTGCCTCCTGTATCATCAGAATGCTAACTAGAAGTACTAAACTTATTCCTTAAATTTAGGGTTTCCTAAACATGCCTGAGCCTGGACCTAGCAGACAAGACCACTGCTCACTTCAGTCAGAAAATTCTCTCTTCTCTTCCTCCTCCTCCTCCTCCTCCTCCTCCTCCTCCTCCTCCTCCTCCTGTCTCTGTCTCTGTCTCTGTCTCTGTCTCTCTCTCTGTCTCTCTCTCTCTCTCTCTCTCTCTCTCTCTCTCTCTCTCTCCACTCTCTCTCCTTTTTGAGATAGGGTCTCAGACACTGTGGTATGCATCTCTTCTGATTTTTATCTTTATCTTCTCCCCATAAGAAGTATGAGTGTGTACTACTAGCTTTTGATGACTTCAGTGTGTGTCTTTATTGATTTATCCAGTGTGTGGTGGTTTGAATGAAAATGGCCTCACAGGCTCCTAAGGAATGGCACTATTGTGAGATGTGGTCTTAATGGAGTGGGTGTGGCCTTGTTGGAGGAAGTGTGTCACTGGGGGTGGGCTTTGAGATTTCAGATGCTCAAGCCAGGCCCAGTGTCACTCTCTCTCCTGCTGCCTGAAGACTGGATGTGGAACTCTCAGCTCCTTCTCCAGCACCATGTCTGCCCAGATGCCACCATGCTTCTGCCATGATAGTAGATTAAAACTCTGGAACTATAAGCCTACCCTCTTAAATGCTTTTCTTTATAAGAGTTGCTATGGTCATGGTATCTGTCCACAGCAATAGACTGCAGCTAGCTCCCACAGTCTTCTTTTTTTTTCTTTATTAAAGATTTGTTTTGTATATGTGAGTACACTATCACAATCTTCAGACACACCAGAAGAGGGCATCAGATTCCATTACAGATGATTGTGAGTTACCATGTGGTTGCTGAAAATTGAACTCAGAATCTCTGGAAGAACAGTCAGTGTTCTAAACTGCTGAGCCATCTCTCTCTCTCTCTCTCTCTCTCTCCTCCCTCCCCCTCCCTCCTCCCTCCCTCCTACCCTCCCTCCCTCCTCCCTCCATCTCTCCCCTTTATGGATTGCATATGAACCATTCTCACAGGTTTATGTGTTGAACACTTGGTCCCCCTATTTTACAAGGTTCTGGAAACTTTAAAGAATGAGGTCCAACTGTTGTTAGGACAAAACAGCAACCAACAGATTGGGAAAAGATCTTTACTAATCCTACAACTGATAGAGGGCTTATATCCAAAATATACAAAGAACTCACGAAGTTAGAGTTCAGGGAGACAAATAACCCTATTAAAACATGGGGTTCAGAGCTAAAGAAAGAATTCACAGCTGAGGAATGCCGAATGGCTGAGAAACACCTGAAGAAATGTGCAACATCTTAAGTCATAAGGGAAATGCAAATCAAAACAACCCTGAGGGGCTGGGGATTTAGCTCAGTGGTAGAGCGCTTACCTAGGGCATAAGGCCCTGGGTTCAGTCCCCAGCTCAAAAAAAAGAACAAAAAAACAAAAAAAAAAAAAAAAAAAAAAAAAAAAAAAAAACAACCCTGAGATTTCACCTCACACCAGTGAGAATGGCTAAGATCAAAAACTCAGGTGACAGCAAATGCTGGCGAGGATGTGGAGAAAGAGGAACATTCCTTCATTGTTGGTGGGATTGCAGACTGGTACAACCATTCTGGAAATCAGTCTGGAGGTTCCTCAGAAAATTGGACATTGTGCTACCTGAGGACCCAGCTATACCTCTCTTGGGCATATACCCAAAAGATGCTCCAACATATAAAAAAGACACGTGCTCCACTATGTTCATCGCAGCCTTATTTATAATAGCCAGAAGCTGGAAAGAACCCAGATGCCCTTCAACAGAGGAATGGATACAGAAAATGTGGTACATCTACACAATGGAATATTACTCAGCTATCAAAAACAATGACTTTATGAAATTCATAGGCAAATGAATGGAACTGGAAAATATCATCCTGAGTGAGGTAACCCAATCACAGAAAAACACACATGGTATGTACTCATTGATAAGTGGCTATTAGCCCGAATGCTTGAATTATTCTAGCTGCACAGAACACATGAAACTCAAGAGGGATGATCAAAATGCGAATGCTTCACTCCTTCTTTAAAAGGGGAACAAGAATACCCTTGGGAGGGGATAGGGAGGCAAAGTTTAGAACAAAGGTAGAAGGAACACCCATTCAGAGCCTGCCACACATACATATATAGCCACCAAACTAGATAAGATGGATGAAGCAAAGAAGTGCAGGCTGACAGGAACCGGATGTAGATCTCTCCTGAGAGGCACAGCCAGAATACAGCAAATACATAGGTGAATGCCAGCAGCAAACCACTGACTGAGAATGGGACCCCCGTTGAAGGAATCAGAGAAAGGACTGGAAGAGCTTGAAGGGGCTCGAGACCCCTTATGAACAACAAAGCCAAGCAACCAGAGCTTCCAGGGACTAAGCCACTACCTAAATACTATACATGGACTGACCCTGGACTCTGACCTCATAGGTAGCAATGAATATCCTAGTAAGAGCACCATTGGAAAGGGAAGCCCTTGGTCCTGCTAAGGCTGGACCCCAGTGAACGTGATTGTTGGGGGGAGGGGGGTAATGGGGGGAGGAGGGGGAGGGGAACACCCATATAGAAGGGGAGGGGGAGGGGTTAGGAGGATGTTGGCCTGGAAACCGGGAAAGGGAATAACAATTGAAATGTAAATAAGAAATACCCACTTTAATAAAGATTGGGGGGAAAAAAGAATGGGGTCCAGCGAAAAAAAGAGGTCCCTTATTGGTGGGACATGACTGAAAATTGTCCCTGTTCCCCAGCCCTGTTCAGTGGTGAAGAAGGTTCCTTTTTATAGACTCCTGTTGACATGATACCCTGAGCTGCCCAGGCACCTGGGCCAAGCAACCGTGAGCCTCTGAAACCATGAGCTGAAATAAGGTTTTCTTCCCATAAGTTATTTATGTCAGGTATTTGGTTATAGCACTGAAAGGTTCAACTAAAATATGATAGGCATGTGATTAGTGTTGGAAGAGAGCAGGCTTGAGGACTCTGACTTCAGCCTTTGCAGATGGGCTAATTCTGAGCATTGTTAAAGACTAAATAAATAATAAACAGTTCTAATTCATCTGCATAGCAAATATTTTCTGCCTAGATATAAATGGATATGCATGCATATTGTTATGGGAAACTACTTTGACCATAAATAAGATGGTGCTCCCAGGCTTGCCTGAAACTCCCCTACATCATGAGTGGTCTTTGTGTGCTCCCATCAGACCTACCTCTGATGGCCTTTTGCTGGCCGAGTGGTATTTCTCTTTTTCCCTGCTCCATCATAAGGCAAGAACGAATCACTTTTAAGGGATACTGGGAGAGTGCACAATTTCATAAATATATAGAAAATAAGTGAACACTACATGTATTTGTTGCCATTTTTTAGCTGGCCTCACGTTGACATGTCTAACTTTCCCAAAAGGCTGAAGAAAATGTCCTTAAACTTGCACTTCCTTGTACAGTCATGGCGAGGAGAAAATACAAGGAACAAAATTGATAGAACAAGGGACTCACAGGTGACATCACACTGAGGGTTCTTAGATGTCTGAAACGGTTCTGCCAACTCATATCGCAGCCGCCTGTGACTTGCCCATGTCCCCTGCCTCCCACTAATGGGGACTAACAACTTTTAGACTTTGCCCATCTGGAAAGTTTTTAGAAACTTGAACTCTTTGCACTTTTCCCTGCGCTTCTGTAACTACTGATGAGACTGGCTGTGCTTTTTACGTAGTATTAATCCATTTACTTTTTACTACACACTGCTTTTTCTTCAGGCTGCCTATCCGTACCCTTTCATTTTCTATTTGATTCAGACAAGCTTCCCCAAGTTACTGAGTGAGTATCAAGAGAAATGAAGGTTTGGGGGAAGGGAGTGGAGAGATGGCTCAGTGGTTAAGAGCACTGGCTGCTCTTCCAGAGGTCCTGAGTTCATTTCCCAGCAACCACATGGTGACTCACAACCATCTGTAATGGGATCTGATGTCCGCTTCAGGCAGGCAAATATTTATGCAGCAGAGCACTAGTACATTAAATAAATAAAATAAGTTTTTGTGGGAGCACCGCTGTAGAAGCACTGCTGCGGGAGGACTGTTGCAACCAGCGTCTCCACACCGCTATGACTTCTACCATGAGTCTAAACCTCCTTGACAAAGCAAAGTGAGGTGAGAGAGGCTGTGGAGAGACACGAATTCCCTCTGGTTGGCCGAGGGGCTTTGGTTTGTCTGTTCGTTCCTTTCGGCTAAACAGAAAGCATCTATTTCTCCAGCGTGGAAACCAACTCCCCAAGAACTGAATCTTCTGATTCTATGATTTAATCCAACCTAATAATTATCCTGGCTTCCCCCTGCCCAGCATCAATGGTGATAGATTACAGACTGGTAAACCGCTTTTTAATTTTAGATAATTTTTAAGTCTGGATGACTTAATTAAAAAAAAAAAAAGTTGACTCTTTGTCTATTGTTCCAAAGATCTGGATCTGTTCTCTCTGTGCGTGTGTGTGTGTGTGTGTGTGTGTGTGTGTGTGTGTGTGTGTGTGTGTGTGTGTGTGTGTGTTGCACTTGCATGGTGCATGGGGGGTGGCAGCAGACAGGCGGAGACAGAGGGACAGAGAGACAGACACTCTCCTGAGGCTCACTTGTGGAGCTAAAAAAACAATCCCTAGTGCAGTCTTCCACGCAGTTCTGTCGTCTGCCCAGAGCGTGCTAGACTAGCTGGGTTTCTTCTTACATTCTCCTCCCATCCCACCACCAGTGGCCTAGACTTCTGGTGCCCAACTTTACACTGGTCCTGGACACTCACACTCAGGTCCTCATGCTCGCCTGACTCTCATCTCCCGGCCACTTGTTTTATTTACATTTTGTTTTGTGACACGGGATCACCTAGTGTTGTACCGGCTGCTTCCAAACTTCGGAGTGCGCGTCCTGGCTACCTTGTGGGGAATCCTGACTGGGCAGTTAGGAAATGAAGAAATGACAGATGCTAAAGAAATGACAGACTCGTGTGCAGGAAAGCCAGGACCAGCCAGGCTGTTCTAGTTCTCAAGGGGACACCAGATATACAACTCACACAGAGTGGTCGAGGTTATTGTGCACAGCACCGGGAGGGGGCTCGCTAGCCTTGTGGGAGGTCTCTGTAGGAAGCAGTCATCTGGGCATCCAGGAGGAAGCTGAACTGCCCGTTCTTGCTCCCACTGGTCCGTCTTTGTCAACCCTGTACTTGACTGAGGAAGACTTCGCTGTCCCTCTGAGCCACACCTGGGGTTCACCTATTCCCATGGGTCTGAGGCACTAGGGTCCTTGACATGGCTGTGCTCACCTCAACAACATACAGTGACTTGGGACTTCATCCACTCCCACACCTGAGCTCATGTGATCCTCCTCTCCTGCTTCCCGCATTGTGAAACTACAGGGTTACGCCACCATGCCGGACTTCAAGACAGACTCTTGATTTCCAAGTGAGTTTACATTTTTGCAAAGACCATTTGGATGAACTCCTCAAGATGTGGTTGGTTTGTCCTCAAAGGAGAGAGCCCCATGGTGTGGTCTTGCCTTTCTTCAAGCTCCCTCTCCTTCTAAATTAACCTCTGGAAATCTTCCTAAATAAGCCTCTCGTTTCCCCAGTGTGCAGCCTCCATTCCCTCCCCTCCCCCACCCCATTCCTCAGAACTCCCGTAACAATCAGTTCGTAATTATCCACACACTGCTTGGTTTCACATATTTCTCCTTATACAGTTTCATCTTTTCTTCCCTTTTAAGTTAAAACGTTCCTACAGATTGGGTTCTGCATTAATTATATCATGTGGCGTAACAAATTACCCCCCAAATTTAGCATCTTAAAACAACATTATCTAGCAGTTTCTCTGGGCCCGAAGCTCCAGCATGGTTGTGCCGCAGCCCTGGATGGGCTCGACCGAGCCCCAGGCTCTGCTTCTGGGGTGGGGGTGGGGGTGGGGTCATCTGCACAAAGACAAATCGAGCCTCCTAGTTAGTTTCTTGCCACCTTGGCTCCAGAGGTCTATTCCAGGAGCTACTTAAGTGTGACAGTCATCCAGACTAGCCTTGAGAGAGCCCAAGAAAGAGCAAGGGTTGTACTGCCTTTCGTGTGGTGGGCCTCAAAGTCACACACCCCCTTCCAATACCTTGTTGGATGCATGGTCCTCGGCAGAGGCATGAACACCAACACACAGGAACTATTCGGGGTCCTCAGACAGAATGGCCAACTCGGCTCAGGAACCCAGCCTTCCCTGAATTCTTTTCTTTTGTTATGTTTTGCTTTGCTTTGGTTGGTTGTTTCTGTTTTTGTTTTTTTTTTTGTTTTTTGTTTTGTTTTTTTTTGTTTTTTTGTTTTTTTGTTTTTTTGTTTTTTTGTTTTTTTGAGACAGAGTTTCTCTGTGTAGCTCTGGCCGTCTTAGAACTCTGTAGACCAGGCTGGCCTTGAACTCAGAGATTCACCTGCCTCTGCCTCCCAGTGTCTAAGATTAAAAGTGTGTGTTATCACCATCCGGCTTTTCCTCGTTCTTTATATCATTCATGTTGGCATGAATATGGTCACTCAGAAGAACCTAACTACATGGGGATCTATGCCTGTGATTCTATCACTCCAGAGGCTGTGACCATAGGCGTTCAAGACCAGTGTTGTCTATGCAGTGAAAGTGTTTCTCAAAAAAACAAACACTTGGGGTTGGGGATTTAGCTCAGTGGTAGAGCGCTTGCCTAGGAAGCGCAAGGCCCTGGGTTCGGTCCCCAGCTCCGAAAAAAAGAACCAAAAACAAAAAAAAAACAAAAAAAAACAAAAACAAACAAACAAACAAACAAAACCAAACACTTCTGTGGAAATACCGCAATGAGCCAAGTCACTGATGGCGTGGTGTGTGTGAGCAAGGGTCTTGGGGCCACGTTCCTGGCAGGCATCTCCAAGGTAGAGTTTTGCAGGTGAGTTCGTGGACTCTGTCCTGGAGAGGAGCCTTCTGGATCATTCCTGCTTGTTAGGATGTCAGCATGAGACTGGCATCACAGACTGACAGGATAGCAAAGTGCTCTGCAGCCCCGAGGGGCACTCTGAAACTGGGATGATTTCTGGGATTACAACATGGAAGTTGCAACAAATAAATCAAGGCTCTAAAGCCTTGATTTAATTCTCAAGTTGGTTATTAATCATTTGCCAGCAGTGATCTACTGAATGCCTTTCTTGAAGATCCAGAATGGAATATTTTCAAATATTAAATTTCTGAGAAACCTTACAATAAAGAACTTTCTGTGGCTTTCTAAAATAAGCATTTCTCAAACATATGACATGAGTGCAAATCCTTGCCCAGAGATAGAAATCTACAAGAAACTAATATTTGATTTGAAGTGCCTTTCGCTAGACTGATGGGGAAAGACCATAGAGTCCTTGTTTAATAGAATTCTCTCGCCTACCCCAAGGCTATGCCCAACTTCTGGGACCCCTGTCTACTCTCCCTCTCGGCACATAGACACTGCTCAGACGCCCCCAAACCCCTGCCCATGGCTCTGCCAGGCCCGGGGCCCTGGCCTGCCTCTTGAAATCTATCCAAGTCAAAGGGTCTTCTGGCTTTGGGTGGAATAGCTCGCTCCCCAGACCCAGGCCTTACTGCTTGCTCTCCCTCAGGCCTCCATCACCCATCCTGCCTGACCTTACACTGCAACCCTGGTCTAGGTGGCCTTGATGACTGTTTCCCCATCTCCCTGGCATTTGCCTTAAAGGCCAGCCCCTTTAAGAGACAGACACCTCCACTCCTGCCCCACCCCGCTCCCACTTCCTGACCCTCCCTCTCCTTCCCTCTTCCCTTCTCTTCTTTCATTTTTCCTCTCCTTTTCCTTCTCCTCAAACTCTTTTTCCTGAACCTCCACTCCCACCCTACGGAGGATAGGGGTTTGGGTGACAGAAGCCAGAAGCAGGGTGGAGTTCTGTTTCCTGTGCTTCCCCTGTTTACGTGGAAGAAAGGTAAGACATTGAGAGAGAGGTGGAGCGGTCACAGCTGAAAATACCAGTCACCCATCCCTACCAACGTAGCCATTTTGTGGGCCATAGTCTGAAGTTCTGCAAAAGTTCCCCACAGCCTTTTAAGAAGCCAGGCGCATGTGAGAGGATGGCCTTGCAGCCTATCATCTGGTGACAAAAAGGAGGACAGTGGGAGGCCCTTTCATCTGCACACTCCTGTCTGCCCCGCGGGAGGATGGGCGCAGAAGGCCTGAGCACAAAAGGCCTGGGCACAGCTGCTGGAAACCTCTGGGCCTGAGGACTTGTGGGAGGAGATGTTGCTATTCTTGGTGACGTTTTTTTTTTTAACACGTTTTAAATGAGATTGCGGGCTCTCCACCCATTGCACTTGTTTTCTACCAGGCACCACTTTCTTCAGGGCTCTTTTGAAAAACATTCAGCTCCCTACTGTGAGAGCGTGAGGCTCTGAAAGCATCTTAAAACCCATCAAAAACTTAATGCATTGACTTTGAAGTGGGTCCCAAACGCAAGGACTCCACCAGAGTGAAATATCTCCCAAACCAGTTAAATAGGCTCAGCTTAATAGCCAGCCATTTCTAAATTGTTTCTTTTATATAGTGTGGCATGTACATTGGTGGTAACCATGGTAACAGATTTTAAGGACCTCCATAAGATCGGCGCATTACCAGGTGCTAATTGTAAATAAGGAGACAAATAAATAGCTTATAATTTAAATGGCTGTGCCAAAGAGTCCCTAGATTCTTAGGCTGGTCTGTACCCTGTGACAAAATTTTGTCCTCTCATCCATATGTAGCCATTTTGGCTTCCGAACGAGACTCATTAGTGAATGTGTTCTCCTTCTACTGGAGAATGTAGAGGAGTAGAAAGAAGTAAGGCTGATAACCGGAATGTCCATGACAGTCACTGAAATATCTACGTCTGATGGGGATGGGTTCCCAGGAGCCACGTGGATACCGAGACCCATGTGTGCTCAGACCCCTCGTATAAAACGACAGGGATCTGCATATATATACCTTGCACTTATTCTCACAAGTACTTGGAATCATCTCTAGATCCTAGTGCCTCATACCACGCAAACACTGCAGGGTAGGGTCCACACGAGGGAGCGGCTATCTGTGTGCAGTGCAGTGCGAGTTTCTTCCCAGTAACAACTGCAGCCTTGGATGCAGACTGCACACTCTCGAGGACGGCTGCACAGACGGCAGTGTTCAGGCCTCACTTGATCGTCTTTTTTACTTTTCCCGTAAGGGTCTACTTCCCTGACACTGAGAGGTGGCAGTTGGCATAGCTAGACTGTGAGGCCCTGGCCAGGCACGTTTCCTCCCTGCTCTTCCCTTGATGCTGCTGGCACTTCTACATCACATAGACCACGGTGTTCATTCTATCCCAGTTAGCATGTCTTAGCGTCGTCAGTCCCAAGTGCAGACCGTACGTGTGGAATATGGCTACCACATTATTCTACCAGAGATGCGGGCACAGAATGCAAAGCAGTGTGAAGGGTTATTTTTAAGTTCCCTTTTTTGTTTGGTCTCTGAACATCTGGTTGGAGAAGTATTATCTGGAAAGTGTTAGTTTTCACTCTCCTTCAGTCACGGCGTGTCAAATGTGTTAGAAATGTCTAAGGACAAAAATGTGTCTATTCCTTGTTAGTTTCTGTCCATCTACCCATCCATCAATCCATCCATCCACTCATCCATTTATCCATCCTTCCACCCTCCCTCCCACCCATCCATCCATCCATCCATCCATCCATCCACCCATCTATCCAATTATTTATTTTCCTCATGCTTATCAAGTTCTCTTGGTTTAGCCCATGTGCAGAATGCTAGATGAAAGAACATAAGTTAGTAATGTATTTCTGCTGAGCTAAAAAAAAAAAAAAAAAAAAAAAGAGGCACAAACTGTAATTCCCTATCAGAGTTTAAAACAGCACAGGTAGGCCTCACAGGAGAATTTCAGTGCAGACATGAACAGGGAGGTAGAGAACAGCCTCTTATAGGCCACCTGGCTGAGGTAACCATGGAGTAGATCAGTCAGCTCCTGTACCCAGGCTTGGCACTCTGAAGATGCCTTGCCCGACCATCTTGACCTGGAAACCCTGTGATGTTCACATGGTGTTCAGCCCTTGTAGTGGAGAGTAAGAGGGAAGGATGAGGGTGGGAGGATCCCGGCTATCCCTGTCTACTACAGCCTGGGGAAGAAAACTTCTGTTCCTGAGCCTCTATTCCTTGATCCTAAGAAGGGGAGTCTCAACACTTCCTGTCAGCATTGCTGTGAGGATTAGAACAGTGAATGGAGTGGCGACTGCTACTCACCCCACCAAGTAAGCTTTGGGAGCTTAATCAGGGGACAAACAAACCCAAATCATGGGACCTTACAGCCGATCACATAGACTCGCTGGAGAGGATGGATCTGAGCAGAGATTGGAAGAAACCCTGAAGTACCAGGAAGAGAGAGGAAGCCTTTCGAGGAAATAGAACATAATGTGTAAGGACCCCAGGCAGGAGCAAGCGTTATTGTGCTAGGGGTGGACGGCCTGGCCTGAGTGAGGGTGAAGGTCTTTCTCCCAGAGAAATATCAACTGGGTCCCAAGGCAATGCGTGTTCTCCTTCTAGGGCTCTAAAGAACAGGGAAAGCAAAGCAGGAGAAACTTTAAAAAAAAAAGGGGGGGGGTGCTGGGGATCGGTCCCCAGCTCCGGAAAAAAAAAAAAGAAGAAAGAAAAGAAAAAAGAAAAAAAAAGTCATGCTTACTGTTTTTTTCTTAATTGGCTTGTTCTTTTTACTTAAATGTATTCTTACAAGAAACTTTCTATTCCAGCCACGGGTGGGAAGCTCAGAGTGCCAGATGTGGTGTGGAATCCAGACTTTTTCTTATTTAGGCAGATGATAAAGTACCACGTACTCCCTACATCAGAGAGCACCCCTGCAGGGCATGAGGATGGATGGATGCTCTCAGAGGCCGATGTGAATATTGATGCCAACAGGATAAAGAGTACATGTGGTTTGCCCAAACTACACAAACCCTTTCTTTCGTTCTTTTCTTTCTTTCTTTCCTTTCTTTCCTTTCTTTCTTTCTTTCTTTCTTTCTTTCTTTCTTTCTTTCTTTCTTTCTTTCCTTCTTTCCTTCTTTCTTTCTTTCTTTCTTTCTTTCTTTCTTTCTTTCTTTGTGTGTGTGTGTGTGTGTGTGTGTTCCATCTGCATCTAGTGTCACTTACAGGAACTGGAAGGTAACAGAAAATGAGAACACCCTCTCAGGGTGTCTGAGCCCCTCTCTCCGTGCCGTGGTCATTCTGCAGAAGTGTTCTCCGTGCTGCCACAGTATCGCACAGGCCTTCCTCGAGGGCACAGAGTCTCGACCAGCAATGCAAATAGAGGAGAAAATGGTCGTAGGGTGTACAGGAAGTCTGTGGGATGTTCTTGCAACTTTTCCGTACGTCTAACCCTTTCCTAAAATTAAAATCAACCACAGCAAAGTCTTTCCATCTCATACTGGACCTTCTACTCAGTAACTCCGCCGTTAGTCCCCCTTCTCACCTCTCAAATCATTCCTGGGGCCCCCACCACAGGCACCCAGGCACCCAGGCATTGGGGACACACCCTCCACTCACCCCCACCCGCTGGATGGGATGTGGCATCTGAATATCAGGCTAAGGGACTTTCTGCGTCCCTGAGTTTCCACTAAAGGTACTTACATGGGCTTGAGGCTGCCTTGCAAAATAAAATAGCTCAGGGGGAGCTGGTGAGATGGCTTAGCACCCACAATGCTTGCTGCTCTTGCAGAGGGCAGGGGTTCAGTTCCCAGCATCCACATTGCCTGTATCTCCGCTCCAAGGGGATCAGGGCCCCAGCACTCATGTTCCTATACCCCAACATAACTATATACTGACAGTTAAAGACAATACACACAAATCTTACAAAAATAGTTTTAGGGGAGGAAGACGAGCATTTCAGTAAGAGGTTAGAAACAGGAGGGTCGGGCTGGTCACCTGATGTAGGTAACACCCACTGAAGTGTGGGTGTGAGGAGGGCAGAGGATCTTTCCACACCGAAAGCCTTACAAGACTTTCTCCCAAGATGGGGACAGGGCAGACCAGGAGGCGAGTGGTGGGAGGAGGAGCCCGGCTGCTATAAAGAGAGAAGATTGAGAAATAGGCCAGGGCCCCCTCTGACCTCATTCTGCAAAGGTAGCTTGGCTCCTGGCTGTCAAATACGAAGAGAGTAGAACTGGGATCTCCCTTACAGGACTGAATGAGCAGAGCAGAGAAAACAATGCAAAAAAAAAAAAAAAAAAGTGAGTCGCATGCATGCGGCCGCATCCTGAAGGAGGCAGGAAACAATTCACGGGCCTGGTGGCACCGGGGAGAGGATCATACGGTGGGGTCACACATCCTGCCCACGCTCCCATTTCTGTCCAACTCTTCCCTGCCTACCAAGTCCCTGCCAGAGTCACTAACCTGGAGCTCCTGTGCCCAGACAGTGTCATTCTGGGCCTTATCTCAGCTGATAGAAGAGCGGGAGAAAGTGGGGTTCCCGGGAGGTTGCTGAACTCGGATCCCGACCCAGCGAGTTCAGCGAGTTCAGCGCGCAGGCTCGCGGGTGGCTCTGAGGCGCCCCAGGGCGCCGAGTGGCAGCCGGCTGCGGGCCTGCCTCCCAAGCCCGCCAGCCCGTGGTCCCCAGCAGATGTCAGTCTGGGAACAGGAAGCAAGCCTGTTTGGGGTTTCTAAAAATAAATAAATAATAACCCCAACCACAAGAACGATCTTTTATCCCAAAAATTTAAAAAAAAAATGCTTTAATGACTGCAGCATTTAGCACATCGGGGGTTTGCATTGTTTTCAATTATGCGCAATTCTGAAAGGAGAGTACAGATTCTGAGCCTGAATGGGGAATTGTGGGGCTGCGAGTTTTGCTGTTTTAAACATTCGCTTTGCTACTTTAAGGGAAGAGCTGTAAAATAGAAATAATGATATATTATTACGGCACTGCGGAGTAGCGTTAATATTGTCGTTGAAACCTAGAATTTGAAATAAAGATGGAAATACTTATTTGTGCATACTTTTGTTCTTAGAAAAATGATTTGGAACGAGGCAGCAGGCCTCCTTATGCATGTGTGCAGTGGGCGAGGCTGAGACTCTCTGGTCCCTGAGGCCAGGTCCCTGGGGACAGGGAGCACTGACCTCTCAGCCCAGGGCTGACACGGGTCTGGTGTCCTAGTGGCCTGCTCAAAGCCACCAGGATGCTGTCTTCTCTTCCTTGTTTTCTAGAAACGGAGAGAGGACATGGAAAACCATAGTGGGTTGTGACAGCAGAAAAGAGAACATAGGAAGATACACTTACTTTGGATGGAAAGTGGATGCTTGGAGTTCTCACTCCTTTGCCTTTAAAAAGGAAAATGTAACCATCAGGGGCTGGGGAGATGGATCAAGAGTCCCAACTGTTCTTCCAGAAGACCTGAGTTCTATTCCTAGCACCCACATGGGGTTACTCACAACCACGTGTAACCACGTGTAGCTACACAAACACACACACACACACACACACACACACACACACACACACACACACACACACTTTAAAATAATGGAAATACTCCTTTTTAAGAATCAAGTCAGGGGCTGGAGAGATGGCTCAGTGGTTAAGAGCACTGTTTGCTCTCCCAGAGGTCCTGAGTTCAATCCCCAGCAACCACATGGTGGCTCACAACCATCTGTAATGGGATCTGATGCCCTCTTCTGGCACGCAGGCGTACATGCAGATAGAGTGCTCAGACATAAAATAAATGTATCCTTTTAAAAAAAAATCAAATTGAGGGGTTGGGGATTTAGCTCAGCGGTAGAGCGCTTGCCTAGCCAGCGCAAGGCCCTGGGTTCGGTCCCCAGCTCAAAAAAAAAAAAAAGAAAAAAAAATCAAATTGAATATCATGTATACGTGTGGTAAAAACATACTGGAAATGTGTGATCAGAATTTCTTTCATACGGTGTAGGGGCAGGACAGGAGGAGGTTGGGTAATCTCACCAGAGATACGAATGGATTCTAGTGTTTTTCTATGACTCGAGGGGGTGCTGAGGATGTAGGCTGGTGTCGAGTGCCAATCTGGCATGCTGGAGGCCCTGGTGCCATCCCAAGCACCTCAAAAAACAAAATCAACACATACACACACACACACACACGTGCGCACACCGGGTATATGATTATCACACTATACTTCATAAAACTATATGTTAAAAAAAAAAAAGTAACGGGTTGGGGATTTAGCTCAGTGGTAGAGCGTTTGCCTAGCAAACACAAGGCCCTGGATTCGGTCCCCAGCTCCGGAAAAAAAAAAAAAGACTACAAAAAAAAAGTAACTTCAAAATACATGGGGAACGGCCCGGATGAAATGGTAGCAATGGTACAAGCTTCACTCTGCACCTCCTAGGGTCAGGCCTGGTTCTCACCCTGGCTTTCTCTTTCCCTTCCAGGAATAAGGCTGGGAGAAGATTAAGACCCAGCGTTTCCTTCTAGTTATTAATTAATGCCCCCCCCACTCCCGCTCCTCTGTCAATATAGCGTAACCAAGTTCCACCACTGACTGCTTTCTAAATCCAAGGCTTACCATATCGGGGACACATGGCCTTTGGAAATGTTCCTTTAAAGCCCGGTGCTGCTTGCTTGTGACCCATTTCCTTACCACGGCCCTGCCCATAGTCAAGCTATTTTTCCAAGGAGGTCTAGCCGCATGCCGGACTCTTAAAGTACCGAATACATTGCCCTGGAGTGTCTGTCCCTGCAGGGGTGCACTCTTTTCTCAACAGCACAGACCATCAAACTCACCACTGCAGACAGTGCAACTCCAAGGTCTCGCAGAAACCCTGTCAAGTTCTCACCGCAGAACATCCCAGCACTTCCGTTTTAGCACTGACCTCATGGATTCTCTCTCCCATTTGACCCGAGTTCCCTTCAGGGACTTGACTCACATGGGTGTGCTTTCCCAGGCACTCCCAGCGAGTGTTTGATGAGTGCATGGATCCAAAGTACGGGACGTGGCCTAAGAAAAAGTATCTCCTTAGGACATTACCACAGCCACGCAGAGTGGGCACGGTCACTCCCCCTTGAATAAATGACAAAACCGAGGGTCAGAGAAGTTTCGAAATCTTCCCAAAGCTGCACAACCAGGAAGCAGCAGTGTAAGAATTGGAGTCCAGGTCTGATTCTGCAAACCACCTATGGTCTGGTAATTGATGTGTTTTCCCAGACAAGGTGTCACTATGTAATGCAAGCTGACCTGGAACTCTACCTAGCCCAAACTGGTCTCAAACTCATGGTCCTCCTGCCTCAAGCTGTTTAGTGCCAGGATTCCAGGTGGGCACCACCATGCCCTGCCAGGTTGAATGTCTGTCTCCTCTAAAACCAATGGTGAAATCTGGTTGCAGCAACCCCCCTGTAGATGACAATGATCTTATAACCCTGCCTCTCCTCTTGCTCTCCTCCTGCCCTCGGCCGATGCTGGCCTCTTGAGCTTTCTCTTTACAGACCCCAGAGTCAATAGATGTCTGTTCTTCATACACTGCTTGGTGTCGGGAATTGTGCTGTAGCAGCGAAAATGCTCTAAGACCACACATTCTAAACCGTACTGGTGAGGAGAGGGATGTCTCAGGCCATCGCCAACACGGACACTGGCTGGGAACTACTAATAGACTGTATGTTCCCTAGAATCTCGAGGGTAGCCCAGCCAGACCCAAGCTCTTCACATGGATGCATTCCTGACCGCCACCCACACCTCTGCCTCTACCTTTTAGTTGGAAAAACTAATTTGTTTTTTGTTGTAATTAGGGTTTTGTTTTTGTTTTTGTTTTTTTTTTTTCAAGACAGGGTTTCTCTGAGTAGCCTTAGCTATCCTGGAACTTGCTCTGTAGACCAGGCTGGCCTCAAACTCAGAGATCCTCCTGCCCCTGGCTCCCGAGTGTTGGGATTCAAGGTGTGCATCACCCCTGGCTAGTGGGAACACGTTAAAGGGTAGGGGAGAGTCGAAAGAGTTACATACTGGATGTCTAAGATACTCACACCTATCTGTAATGATAGGCTAGGTTGTATTTTTTTCTATTGAAAAGTAACTTAGCAGCACCAAAACCTTGGAATTTGCGTTTCTAAGCCTCCTAACACTTTGGTTTGGTTTAGTTTTGTTTTGTTTGAGTCAGGGTTTCTCTATACAATCCTGGATGTTCTGGGACTCACTGTGTAGACTAGACAGGCCTTGAACTCACAGAGATCCACCTGCCTCTGCCTCCCAAGTGCTGGGATGAAAGGCGTGTGTCACCAAGCCCAGAGGGTCCTATCATTTGACTCCTATTCTTTTCCCTTGAAGAAAAGGGATTCTCCTCCATGGCCAGTGCCTCACTGCCACAGCCATGAACTTGACACTACATTAAGAGCTTGGTAGGTGCTCTGTGTTCCAGGTACTTGGTGGTTGTAGTGTGCCTTTTGCCTCCCTGAGCAAATCAGAAATTTAATTTTACATAGCCTGGAAGAGCTTGACTTCTTTTCCAGGATGCTGACATTTTCAGAGTCCGGGCTAGGTTCCTTATGGAGCATTGGAGCTCAACCTTCCTAAGGCTGTGACTCTTTAAGACAGTCCCTCGTGTTGTGGTGACCCCCAACCATAAAGTCATTCCATTACTTCTTCATAACTGTAATTTTGCTCTTACATTACATAATCCTAATGTAAGTATCCAATATTCAGATATCTAATATGCGACCCCAAAGGGGTTGAAACTAAACGTTGAGAACCACCATTGTAGAGTGTTCACATTCTACCTCTGTTTGTTTCTTCTGTCTTCCTCTCACCCCGAACAATACGAAGGTGTAACTTTAATTTTTTTCAAAACCTATTTTTAATGATGGTTCTTAAATGCTTTAACCTCCCTTTTAGCCCACCACCCACCAGAGTTAGTGGGAAAGAAAGGATACAGGAAGTGAACCTATTTAGAAAGGTCCTTTGAAGTAACTCCTGTCTGTGTTGTCGGCAGTTCAGTTCACAGGTCGGCAGCAGCAGCTCGATCCACTTGCAAACACCTCTCGGATACACCAGAAGTCCAGTCCGGTAGACTCGGGATAAAACATGAATCGGCAGCCATGGCACTACCTAGCAGAGGCAGCCAAGCCTCAGCACAAGTCTACAGGAGGAACCCGGAGGAACCCCAGGAGAAGTTCTCGGCTGTGCCTCTCTCAAGGAAGCAAAGATCAGTGAAGATGCGTGACCCACAAACATTGCTAGCTCTATAAGCAAGCCCAGCTCAGCCCACTGTCCACCCAGTCCTGTTTATACTTCCTCCAACGTCACTCCCACCCCCCCAGCGGTCTCCCCTCAGCACGTGCACCTGTCTCAGCTGACGTCAGTCGGCCAATCAGCCCGAGTCCTCAGAAGCCCCAAGAAACTGCAGCACACCACCAGAAGCTTTTTGGTGCATTTCTCTCTCTCTGGAGTCCCAAAAATGCAACTCAACTACACAATGTAAGGAGGGCCAGCACGTGCATGTCATTAGCAAAGAATCCTTCATCACAGGTCCATTCACGTGCTTGCTTTAGCAGAACATCCTCTCTCCTGTGTCCACTTCAGGAAGACACTCCTTCGCGTGTTTGCCTCAGCAAAACGCCAGCCAACCGACCTTCCAAAGAACCCTTAAAGTTTCCACTTGGCTGCAGAGCTGATGATGTATATTTTCTAGTGCCATTGTATCTGGAGGTACACACTGCCAGCCTGTTCCATGGTGGTGTGGTCCATGGCCCTGAGATGGTGGAATTTACACCTTTTGTGTCCTTCTTCCTTGAATGTGAGTTGGACTTGTTCCGGAGAGTAGAATAACTCGAACGTTATGAACATCGTGTGTAGCTGCTCTCCTCACAGTAACTAAGAAACCCTATCAAGTTGCATGTCCATCAGCTGATTCGTGACCATGAAAACGTGGCACATGTAAACAAATGAGTTTTGCTTGGTTTAAATAAAAACAAAATCTGCAAGAAAATGGGCGGAACTTGGACATTTTATACCGAGTAAAAAATATAAAATATAAATTAAGATGAAGGTAAATATGCATTCTCTCTTTTTTGAAGATCCTTGCTTCAGAGTTTTAAATCTGTGTGTTTGACTGGAGTGCCTGTGGAGTCCTGGAAGCTAGAAAGGGACCCATGGGGCAGGAGAAGGAGGCCTTAAGGGAAAATGGCTCATACAATACATGCCACATGAAACTGGAGGGAGGACCCTAGGTTAACCGAAACAAAGGATCAATGAGGAAAAAGTCATCAGGAGACCTACTATTTTGAAGATTTATTTATTTATTTTATATATCTGAGTACACTGTAGCTGTCTTCAGACACACCAGAAGAGGGCATCAGATCTCATTACAGATGATTGTGAACCACTATGTGTTTGCTGGAAATTGAACTCAGGACCTCTAGGAAGAGCAATCAGTGCTCCTAACCACTGAGCCATCTCTCCAGCCCAAGAGACTTACTATTTTGAAGATAATTTAAAATGTGCAAATAAATTAAAAACACAAAGAAGAAGAAGAGGAGGAGGAGGATGGGGAGGAAGAGGAGGGGGGAGGAGGAGGGGAGGGAGGAGGAGGGGAGGAGGAGGGGGGAGGAGGAGGGGAGGAGGAGGAGGAGGAGGAGGAGAGGATTCTACCTGGGTACAGGATGCTGCTCCCGGAAGCTATTCGCAACTACATGAAGATCCATTGTTAGCTGTAGAATCCTTCTTGTTCATTGAAAGGCTCCCAAGATTCCCAAATAGCACAAGCACAGGCCATTCCTACTGTTTCTACTTACCCACCGTTTAGATGGTAAGAACCTATTGCAAGACAACCATGGGTGTAGGGCAGAAAAGAAATTGAACTGGAACTGAGCTAGAAGACTCCTCTCGGCTGGCTAAGCAGGATGCCTGTGCTGCTGTTGCACAGTGGGCAAACCTTGGCTGGCAGGGTCATGTTGCAGCCCTCTGGGGTCACACTGGGTAAGACTATTGGTGACTTTCTCACCCCACCCCCAGCAGCCTGCATGCACTTCCGGCTATGCTGGCCAGCTGAGGGGAGGTTCCGGCTCAGTTCCAGCGCAGCAACTGCTTTCCTGTTCTTCATTACCATTGTCTGTGTTGTTTGCGATGCTGGGGATAGAACCTGGATCTACAGCACGCAAGGCACGTATTCTATCGCTAAGCAGCGCCTCCCTACTGACATCACTTTATTGCTCCTTATCCTGATTGCCCACGGTGAGTGGTTAGTGGAGGCTCCTCCAACTTGATGTCTGTCTGTAGGTGTTCTATTTTCTGACTCACGTGGTATTTTCCCTGTGCCAGAACTGCAACCAGCCATTTCTCCAAGGTTTCTTTTAGCAGGAGACTCACTGGAGGTTTGCACATGGCCACTTGGATGTCATAGCTTACTGTGATGGTTTGCATATGCTTGGCCCAGGGAGTGGCACCATTAGAAGGTGTGGCCTTGTTGGAGGAAGTGTGTCCCTGTGGGAGCGGGCTTGGAGACCCTCCTCCTAGCTCCTCCTAAGATGCTGAGTCTGTTCCTGGCTTCCTTCGGGTGAAGATGTAGAACTCTCAGCTCCTCCTGCACCATGCCTGCCTGGGTGCTGCCATGCTCCTGCCTTGGTGATAATGGACTGAACCTCTGAACCTGTAAGCCAGCCCCAATGAAATGTTGTCCTTTATAAAACTTACATTGGTCATGGTGTCTGTTCACAACAATAAGACCCTGATTAAGACAGCTTACAGACCCTTTTAGCGTATAGAGAGAGGAGATGCACTTCGTAAAAGTAAATAAAAATAAATAAGTAAAAGTAAATAAGTAAATAGGTAAATATGAATGAAGGTTTTTTTTTGTAAAGAGACTTTTTCCAGTCAAATCCGTTTACGGTGTCCTCCCTCACCTTCCCCTTCTCTATTTGACATCTTCCCTCCACAGTGACAACCTTGCTTCCTAATATATCTAACTTTTCACTCTAACTTGTAATTGGCGTAAACATTTTCAGAATTAGGACTCCAATTTATTCCCCAATCAACATCTTCTAAGAACATTCAATCTGGGCATGGTGGTGCGGGCCTTTAATCCCGGATGCTGGGAGGCAGAGGCAGGTAAATCTCTGAGTTCCAGGCCAGCCTGGTCTACAGAGCGAGTTCCAGGTTAGCCAGGGCCACATAGAGAAACCCTGTCTTTAAAACAAAACTAAACACCCCAAACCACAAACATTCAGAATGCCGCATTTCTATTCGTTTTGGGCACCTGTCTCACAATGGGCATGACATCAGAATACTGTATCCTCAAATCACATGGTTCTGCTTTTCTCCTATGTGGTTTCAGAATCGATTTCATAGACAATCCTAGTCCTTATTTTTCTATTTTCACTTAGTTTTATGGGTTTTTTTTTCATTTTTTCTTTTACGTCTTTTACACTTTAAGTAACTTAGAATATGGGGGATGAAGTCATGACTCAGCAATTAATAGCTCTTATTGAGGATGCGTGTTCAAGTCCTAGCACCCATGTGGAGTGGCTCACAATGGCCTGTAACTGTGGATCCCAGGGTTGGGGAAGCCTATGCATCTGGCCTCCATGGACATGGGCTATCACACACAGACCTACACATGTATACTGAATAATATCTGCACACAGACCTACACATGTATACTGAATTTTAAAAAATAGTAAGATAATTTTTTTGTTAAGTCCATAAGAGAATAATTTCAAACACGGAAAACTTTTATATTTTATGTAATTTAAAGGTGTCCTCGCTAGCCTTCCTTACAGCCTCAGTCCTTCCTCCCAACTGGGGCCCTACCAATTCCTATATGCAACCAACTTCATTAGTTTTTTTGTTTATTCCTTTAAGATTTTTTTTACTAGTTTATGTTTATTGTACAAAGAAGTAGGTTTTATAGACATTTGGAGTTTTAGTTCATTGTTCCTGTATATCTTTTATTTATATAAAGATAATGTGCTACATCTGCCTTTATTGCTTCGACTCTTCTCCACTCACTGTATCACACAAGCCCTATCTCCTCAATTAGACTGAGCATCGAAGCTGCTTGCAACATTTTGTTGTGACAAATGTCCAGCCATGAATAACCTTGAAAGTCTCATACTTTGTGGACACACACTTGCAGGGTAAGTCCCTTGGGTTAGGACTGCTGGGTTCAAAGGTAAACACATAGTGGTTTTACCAAATATTTCCAAATTCCTTCCATGGAGATTGTACCATTTTCCTTTCCCACTCTTTCTCTACAGTGCACATTGTCAAACCTCAGATGTGGGCTTCAACTGATAGACTAGCGTGCTTCTTACAGGCCACACATTTCCATATGTTCCAGGTCTACTTAGCAACAATTTTTATGTGCATGTAAACTGTCTATGCCTTTTGCCTGATTTTCCATCAAGTAGTGACATTTTCTTCAATATTTAAATGTTCCTCATGCTCCTAATATCACAGATATACCTATGCCCAACATACATTTTATAAGGATTTTCTCACAGCCTTCTAATTTCCTTGAATCATTTTTAATATGGTTATTTAATTTATTAATATTTTTCTTTTACTGTCTTTTAATGTTTTATTTTTCATACAAAAACATTTATTTGGGATTTAAGAAGAACAACAATATCCATTAACTAGACCCCCCAGAGCTCCTAGGGACTAAACTACCATCTCAAGAGAACACAGGGATGGACCTGTGGCTCCAGTCACACGTGAGGCAGAGGATGGTCTTGTTGGGCATCAATGGGAGGAGAGACCCTTGGTCCTGTCAAGGCTCGACCCCTCACCCCCAGAGGGAGGTGGGAGGGGGGGGGGGGGTGGGGGGTGGGGGGGGGGGGTGGGGGGGGGTGGGGGGGGGGGGGGTGGGGGGGGGGGGGAACACCCTCATAGAAGCAGGGGAAGGGAGGATAGGAGGGGGGGGGAGAAGGGAAAGGCTGGGAAAGGGGATAACATTTAAAATGTAAATTTAAAAAATATCCAATAAAAGAAAAAAGAAATAACAAGATACATTAAACGGAAAAAAAAAATTGAGTGTTAGGCTGGGCTTTAACTGGGTGTCTGTGCTTGATTGTCTGCCCTCAATGCTCTCTATTTGTGTTGCCAGAATACTCCAAGACTCTAGGATCCAAGTCATCCCCCTGCCTCAGTCTCTGGAGACTGAGGTATGTATCACCATACATACTGTCTCCTTTTGAGGAGTAAGGCGTATTTTTTAACCTTCTGCCAAAAAGGTGATGTGTGGAGCGGGCCCAACCAGTGTAGTTGGTTTTTCATCTCATTTCCTTCTCCGGGGAAAATGAGCCTCGGTTGGGGCTTAGCCCTCATTAGGGAGGATGTGCCTCGTGTCACCCCTGTAATTTGGATCAACAGGTGTCCAAATGCCCCTGATTCACACTCAAGAGTCATGAACTTCCCATACACTCGGGATATAAATAAATCCACCCAAGTGTCCCTTAACATTTGTATGGTTTCATGTTTCACGTCAGGACTCCTGGTCCGTTTGGAGTTTATCCTGGTGAATGGCAAGACCTCTAATGGGCCCGGTTTTCTAGACAAGGTGGCCCCGTGGAACTGTGGGGGAAATGAGTGTCAATCCTTACGGTGCAGGCCACTAGGTGGCGGTCCTTCAGGTTCATTTCTGCAGAAGTTTGGCAAGAAACCCAGTCTTCAAAAGATAAAGGAAATGGCTCTAGGTGGAACTGACTGAGACTGTGTCCTTCTAGAATGTCCCCTTCATCTTCACACCCTTAGATTCCGGAGGCAAGCTCCGTGTATCTCTCCCCACATTGGAACGTATTTGCCCCCGCACCTTCATTCCCACTGGAGGTCTGCAAGGGCCACAGTGTTTGCGGAGGCTCTTCAGGGATGTCAGCAGGCCCAGGGGTAGACGCGGGATATAGAAGATAAAAAGGAGTAACGATGCTGACCGTCCTGACCTGAACTTCTAAGGAGCCCGGAGCTGGGAATGACGAGATGTAGGCTTCCATTCCAGAGTAGCTACCAGCTGGCCCCGTTACTGCAGGCACCTGCTTAGTCACATGACCTTTAGTTTCCCCACATATAAAGTGGGTCAGCGTCTGCCCCGCCTGAGTGCAAAGCATGTTGAAGGGATGAGATGACCCATGTATTGCAATGTAAGAGGCACTGTGCAAACGTGTTCCCCTGCCATATGTTATACTTTGTCCTGCATAGGTATGTCTTTCTAAGCTACTCAAGAACCCTAGGAGAGAGCCCTTGCTGGCATTTGCTCACCTCACCAACGCTTACTTAGCTGTATAGGGAACACTATCTGTGTGGTTTTCATACGGCACATTGCTGAAGGGGTTCATGGGCAAAACTGAGTAAGAACCATAACCCTGAGAAAAGGAACCGGCTGGTCCCAGAGCTTCTCCCCTTTCTGTTTCTGTACACTAGCTGTGACACTGCTTCCTTCTCAGACCCTAGGTGGGTTTATGTGTATTAATGCCACTTCCGGTTGAAGCTGGTCTGAAGAGAAAGAGAAAGGAGATATGGGTAGGACCCAGGGTATCTGGAAACCAAAGACAATGGTCTGAGGGCTCCAGGGGTAGCCTGGCAAACAGTCAGAATGCCACCTAGGTGGACAAACTTCTTGGCAGTGCCGTGGGGTCCTCTTTCTGCTCCTGAAGTGTGCCGAGATCTTTCCTACCCCACAGTCATTAGCTGGAGCTCTCTTATTTAACCAGGATCTTCTTTAATCGGCATCTTCTCATCATTGAGGTCTCCAGTGGAATTGATTACCTCAGAAACATCATTCCTGGTCCCAGATTCCTATGACACTCATCATTTCCCAAGAGTGGTTATCAGCATGAATAAACACACTTTTTGAATATTGTTTAACTTGGTTTTTTTTTTGTTTGTTTGTTTGTTTGTTTTTTGTCCACACAGCCTGGACCCCTCCCACCTGAATGGAAACAGCCTTTGAACTATGATAGTAATTCCAGAGTCCATAGCAATGTCTCGTGCAAAGTAAGAGCCCATCTCATACTTAGAAATGGATTAGTGTGGACGGATCTATATGTTTTGGTTAGAAATGCCACACCAGGACCCTTGACTCCTCTCCTTTGGTTGCCTGTATTTTCAAATGTGTTCTACTAAAAGTCTGTCTCCCATCTGTCCTTCTGTCTGTTCCCCATCCTCTCAGGGCCACTGCTTGAATATCATGCTAGTAACAGCACAGCACTCGTTCCCTGCCTCCAGACCTTCCTAACACAAGATGACCTTGCTCCAGCCTGCAACCGGCCTCACTCACATTCACTTCCCTTTCCTGGGACAGCAGAATCCCTTGAGTATCTTCTCCTGCTGTTCTTGGAATTAACATCTTTCTCAGAGTCACCAGAGGCTTGGCTCTCCTAATCATCGGACGATACTCATCTCTACATCAGACTCAAGTATAGAGATGTGAGAAGCTCCTTAGAAGTCCAGAGGAGACCTGGGCTCTCCCCTGAAGCTGACAGGCTTTTAAAGGAAATGGCAGTGCTGATGTGAGAAGGAGGTGGGCAACAGCTGGAGAGAGCTTTCTAAAGATGGCTTAGGAGCAGGTCACACACAGCCTCCCACAGAACAGAACTGGAACTCTTAGCTGGTCTTAAGGAGCCATGGGCAAAACAGAGTATAACTGTCCCAACCATGATACGCTAAGTCCTTGGAAGAGTTGAAATGATGCTATGTGAAGGTGATATGGTAGCCTTGTGACTTACAAAGCAGCCACATGTTTGATAATGGCCCATGCTTTATCTGGGGGACTGTGATGAAACTTTATGGGAAAAAGGCAAACCCAAGGAAGACGGAGATCTTGACTTTGGCAAGAGAACAAGTACTGCCAACAGTTGATGGTGTGGCTTTTTTTTTCCATCAAAAGCCATTGCCAAATGACTGAGCGGAGGTTCACAAGGAATTGTTCATTCCTCAGCAGAATTGTCTCAGTTGTCCCGGTGGCTGTATAGGTGTTCTTAGCAAAGACACACTGGGGACATGTATGTCACTATCATTAAGAATGTTGAAATTAGGGACTGGAGAGATGACTCAGCGGTTAAGAGCACTCACTGCTCTTCCAGAGGACTAGGGTTCAATTCCCAGCAACCACATGGCAGCTCACAAGCGTCTATAACTCCAAGATCTGACCCCCTCATACAGACATACATACCTACAGGCAAAACATCAATGCACATAAAATAAAAATAAATAATTATTTTTTTTTCCTTTTCTTTTTTTCGGAGCTGGGGACCGAACCCAGGGCCTTCTGCTTGCTAGGCAAGCGAAATAATTATTTTTTAAAATGAATGTTGAGGACTGGAGGGATGGCTTAGTAGTTAAGAGCACTGACTGCTCTTCCAGAGGTCCTGAGTTCAATTCCCAGCAACCACATGGTGGCTCACAACCATCTATAACGGGATCCGATGCCCTTTTCTGGTGTGTCTGAAGACAGTGATAGTGTACTCACATATATAAAATAGATAAATCTCAAAGAAAAGAAAAATAAATGTTTAAATTTTGGGCTAGGGTGATGGTTTAGTGGTTAGGAGCACTGGCTACTCTTCCAGAGGACTCATGATCAATGCCAGCACCCAATAGTAGCTCCCAATAGTCTGTGACTCCAATCCAGGGGATCCGACAGCCCCACTCTCACAGAAGTACACATAGGCAAAACTTACCGATGCACATAAAATAAAAAACAAATCTTAACAAAAGAGAACGTGTACATTTCATGCCAGGTGCCTAAATTCTCCCTCTGGGGGCTGCAGAGTAGTTAAAAGCACCTGTGCTCTTGCAGAGGCCCTGGGTCCAACCGGCTTCTAGCACCTACAAAATAACTCACAATCACCCACCCCTCCAGAGCATCTTCTGACCTCCTCTAGCACCAGGCCCACTTGTGGCCCACATACATACAACACACGCATGCAACACGGTAAAACACAGCGTAAATAAGACTGAAGGAAAGGTTTTTAAAATGCTACTTCTCGAGATTGCTTCATTTTGTACTCTATGCCGTCTCAGCAGGGGGAAAAAAAGAGTGCTTTCCTGAAATGTGTCAATTCTATTTTTAAAAAGGTTCAGTGACCTATTTCTGTAATTCTCATAGACACTGAAAGAACACCAGGGTCTATTTAGGCTCAGCTCTGCCACTCACTGAAAAGTGACTCCTGCCAGGTGTCACCTAGAGAGGTACCACGTTGCTTCACCTCAGAGAAGTGTAATGGCAAAGCGTGGATGGTCAGGCGAGCGTGTAGGAGAGCAAACGCACCTCAGCCAAATTAAGACCTTCCTGGACAACCTAAGGACTGACTGGTGAAAGAGGAACTACACCGCACCCACTAAGATGCGGACCACAGTCCGCCCCTCAGTAATCCAGGAAACGACAATTCTAATGCAGCCACTCACAAAACCAACCTGTCTCGCGGAAAGGCGGGATGATGAGAACCCTTGGGTAGGTTCTGATGATAACGGTTCTTGAGGTGGGCTCGATTTACTTAGAAGGGATTGGAGTTACAGGCAGTTGTGAGACACCCAGAAGTATTTGCATTGGGTAAAGAGTTACGATTCTCTGCCTGAGCTGCTCAGTCAAGGGAAGTCCATTTCTTTGTGAGAAATGTTTTCTGAATGCACAGTGAAGAGTATGGGACGCAAGCTTGTTTCCTACCAAGGTCAGTACGCATGCGTAGTGAACGCCGCCTGTGAGCTTGGAGATTCGTGTTTTTAAATTGTTAGTTTGTTTATTTGTGTGTGTGTCGGGGGGGTGTGAGGGGAACACGCACATGCGCGCACGTCCTTGCGCATGCTCATAAACATAAGTGCCCATGGAGACCAGAAGAGGATATTGGGTCCCCTGGGGTTGGAATTACAGGCAGTTGTGAGACACCCAAAATTATTAGCATTGGGAAAAGAATTCATACTCTGCCAGAGCAGTGCATGCCCTTAAAAACTCAATTTTAATTTCTTCGTTAGACAGGCTTTCAAGAAGAGAGTGTTCAGAGGGTGAGCTATTCATGTGAACCTCACAAACGCCTCTGCTTAAAAGGCAGCTTAGCAAGCCATGCCCTCTGACTGGGCTGGGTCCCAGACACCCTCAGCAGCCTGCACTTTGGTTAACTAATGTGGCAACCGCATTGTTTTGGAGCAAAGTGCCTACCTGGCTCCCTTCTTTCTTCAAGATTGACATAACTGTCACTTTTTGAGGAAACTGAGAGGTGGGGTACAGGGGACTTGGGCTGGACTTTACAGTTGGTGGTTGATATGGCAAGATCGGTAGGCAAGATGCCAGGTGGGCAACCGGGTGAGCCCAGCGTCCTTTTCCTTCTATCATCTGGTCCCTGGCTGAGGTTCTTTCAGGTCGGGGGAGTGGGTCCCTGTCACCCAGGCAGCAGTCTTCCTCATTTCCTTCCAGCTGAGCAACTTGAAAGACATGTTTCTGCTCAACTTTAATCTTTCTTGTCCCTCATGGAACTTACTGCCCTGACCCTGTTCTCACTTAGGGACCACCAATCCTGAGCTCCTCTGGGCCATACACGAGTTGGTGGGAGTGCAGGAAAGAGACGATGGCAAGGTAGCCTTGTGTGTTTCTATCACCGTGGAAGAGCCATACTGATTTACCCTCCGGTGCTCAAAAGGTCTCCAGGGCGGCATTGGCAGCCCCTCAGTCATAGCTCTGTCCTTCCCGCTTCCCCAAGACATCTCTGCCGGATCCTCTCCAGGTCTTCCTTCTCCTCTGGCTGCTTCATCTCCACGACTCTGAAAATCTCAGGCATTCCTTAAAGAATTGTTTATTCTGCAAAACTTTACCTCCCGTTCCATCCAGTCTTCCAAACTGAAAGGTTCAAAGTAGGGTGGAGAGCCATGCCCTACATCTGCACAATCCTGGATCAGTCCCTTTACCTCCCTGTGGTGCGGATGTATGTGTCAGGTGGAGTGATGGCCGTTCCTTCCCGAGGGTGGTAGAGACGACCTTGTGTTGGCTCCTCAGAAGTCCACACCGTGTTTGTCACTACTCATATAACACTGGTGGGTCATCCTTAAGACCTCTTCTTACTCTCCCACAGTACCCCGGACACCTTCACTTAGGGCTTCTTCTAAGCCTTGAGTGAAGAGGCTCATGGCAACTTGTGCTCCATCTGCTTTAACGTTTCCTCCTTCAGTTTGTCTTTGACGACCGGCTCCATTGGCCACCCAGGCTCTCCAAGTCATCCTAGAGTCGTCCTCTCTCCACACAACACCGAATCTTTCACTGAATGCTACCAGGTTTACACCTGGGACATCTCCACACGACCCTCCCTGCAGCCTGACTGACACAGCCCAGGCCCAGTGACTCAGGCACCTAAGCTTCATTAAGCTTCCCAGCAGGACAGCCAACCCTCCAAGTCCGCACAGAATGGGCTTAGGAGAGACTCAGCTCCAGAGCCCAAGGCAAGGCTGAAAGTTATTCAGAGGCATAGAGTGTACATTTCCCCAGTAGTCTGAACTTGTTTGTGTTTGGTTTTTAAGACAAGGTCTCAGGGGTTGGGGATTTAGCTCAGTGGTAGAGCGCTTGCCTAGGAAGCGCAAGGCCCTGGGTTCGGGTCCCCAACTCAAAAAAAAAAAAAAAAAAAAAAAAAAAAAAAAAAAGACAAGGTCTCAGTAGCCCATGTTGGCTCAAACTTGCTATGTACCCTTGAACTCCTGATTCTCCTGCCTCCCAAGTACTGGGACAACAGGCTAGATCCAGCTGTGTCCAGCTGATCACCCCTACTTATCAGCTTTGAGTACACAAACATTTCACATCATATTTAACAACAAGCCAATGCTTAAATTTTTATCTATGAACTTGAAAGAAATCATAGTCAATAGTTAATATTAGTTGTTTTTATTTTGGCAACCAAATAACTGTTAAACGTAAAGTTGTATGAAGCCTCTCGGGATCAGGAATATAATGATGTAAGACATGGAATTGGTGTGCATTAATGGCTGCTCGAAAGAGAGAGGGGCTGTGTAAGAGCCAAGCTTGGTAGACTGTGAGCCCTGGTAGGTCGATCTCCTTTACTGAGCAGTGTTAGAAGTTTTCCTAAGTCTAGTTCTCCCGTCCACCTCTGGTCCATGGCTGCTGCAATCCTCCTGCCTGGGCTCCTCCAGCCCTGTTTGGAGACAACTCCTGAGCCTGGAGCTAGGCTGGCCTCACTCCTCCCTCCTAACCTAAGTCCCATTCTAGCTTTTGTCAAATTACTTTCCTCTGTGCCCTGGGAGATCCCCCAAGGTATCCATGATATAGGACACCTGGATATCCACGAGAGCAGGGACAGCTGAAAGGTCCCTGCTCAGGGAGCACTTCTTAGGGGCATTGGTAGCACTGCAGATGCTCCAGAGCTTGGATAGGTAAAAGAAAGAAACGGCAAAACGAAAGGGAATCGGCGGAGAGGGCTCACAGTTGGCACTTCCGAGGCTGCGGAGCCTGCGACCATGGATATGACCTGCCTCCCATTGAAACACCCGGGGAGGGGTTGGGGATTTAGCTCAGTGGTAGAGCACTTGCCTAGGAAGCGCAAGGCCCTGGGTTGGTCCCAGGCTCCAAAAAAAGAACCAAAAAAAAAAAAAAAAAAAAACACCCGGGGAAAAAAGTCCCGAAAGGCAGAACTCGAGGTTCCTGGGTGTGAACATTAAGCTGAAGTCCCATGGATGCAGTGCCGTGTAGGAATGCCTGTCGCTTGGGCTCTCTACTTTGTAGAGCCTCAGTTACTCTCCGGGCCTCCTTGTTAGGCCGATGGTTGTACCTATACCAAACAGAAACTCCCGGACTTTCTTCTTCCTGGTCATTTTGTCCTCAGACAGAACACAACTACTACTGCTGGAGCATTTACAGTGTGTTAGGTAATGCCAGTAATGTACAGGCAATTTAAAGTATTTGGAAGGATGTGCTTGGGTTATATGCGAACACCATGTTATCCGTGGGGTTTGAACCTCCACAGATTTTGGTATCCACTGGAACCAGTCTCTGAGGGAACACTGGACAGGATCAGGAGAACAGTAGGAGGAGGGGTGGAGGTGAGGTCAAGGAGGCCGGCTCACATGGAGGCACTGTTAGCCCTGGGTTAGTGGATACTGAGAGGTAGAGAGATGTGGGAGGAGGGAAGGTGGCTTGGTAAGAGAAATTAGCTGTTGACAACTGATACAAATAGGAAGTGGCTAAGAAGAGGAAGTGTGGTCAGAAGGAGAAGCCAGAACCACAGGAAACAATATCACCTGTGGGGAGGGCAGAAGTGTGGAAGGGAGCACGCCTGGCAAAAAGAGGAAGCCAGCCATTTGCAGCAGGGACATGAAACCCAGGAGAAGGAACACGCCCCCAGGTACTTGTAAGGTGTCACAGAGGTACTAGACCCTGTGCCCAGTACTATGCATGGGTTATCTGAAGTGAATCACAGAACACTGTGCTCACCCATTTTACAGATGAGACAGCTGGCACCCTGACTGACTAAAGAACTTGTCCATGGTCACACTGGAAGGAAGGAAAGAGGAACAGGGATCCAGACTCTTAAGGTTAGATGGCATCTGAGTGAGAATAACGCTGGAAAGCTGTCCAGGGAGATGGCTAAGAGAAACAGGCGATGCTCCTTAGTGGGGATTGGGGTTGGGGGTGATAGGTCAGCAAAAGCTGAGGTATGTATATCTGTCGGTGGGGATAGTATGGATGGACTCATACACAAACACACACACACACACACACACACACACACACACACACACATTATATAGACCTTTGTATTCAGTATTCAACAACAAAGATTTTCTTTTTATTTTCCTATTCTACACCCTTTCCAGAGCCCAGCTGACTGCAGAACTCCCAGGAAAAGAAATCAAAGAGAAAGACTTCTGCCCCTCCTGTCTTAGCTACTTTTCCTCTGCTATGAAGGAAGACTATGATTGAGGCAACTTATAAAAGATCAAGTTTATTGAGGTTCACAGTCATGGAGCGTTAGAGTCCATGACCGTTGTGTTGGGGAGCATGGCAGCAGGCAGGCAGGCATTGGTATGTTTATAAAAAGATAAAGAGAGGGGGGATATGTTCTATAGAGGTGTGGTGAGGTCTGTGGGAAGGGGTGCCTCAGAGGGCCCATGCTGAGACATCCCTCACATGATGGTATAGTATAGAATAGAGCTTATTCAGAGCATGGGGAGGGGAGTTAAGAGTATAGTAGAGGCAGAGAGAGAGAGAGAGAGAGAGAGAGAGAGAGTGTAGAGAAGTAGAGGTAGAGGCCGGCCATGAGCACATGGAGAGAGACGGGGGAAGGGAATGGGGAGAGAGTGCAGCAGGAAGGCAACAGCAAGAGAGGAGCAAGAGAGCAAGAGAGCAGGACTGGGCAAACAGCCCCTTTCATAGTGAGTTGGGCATACCTGGCTGCTGCCCAGGTAACTGTAGGGTGTAGCATACCTGACTATTGCCAGGTAACTGTGGGGCAGAGCTTAGACAGAATGCTAACAGGCATGGCTCTGGAGCAATAGCTGGGAGCTTACATCCTGATCTGCAGACAGAAGAAAGAAAGAGAGTGAGACTGGGCTAGGGTGGGATTTAGAAACCTCAAAGCCCACCCCAAGTGACTTCCTACAGCAAAGTCACACCTTCTAATCCTTCCCCAACAGTTCCACCAAACCGGGGAACAAACTTCAAACACATGAGCCTATGGAGTCCATTCTCATTCAAATCACCACAGCTTTCAAAGACCAGAGAACCAGGAGAGGGTGTCCTTGAGAGACCTGAAAACTTCTGGGATCAGAAGCTTCTCCCCAGCTTTACCCCTCTCCTCCTGAGGTGTTTGATTGGCTGACTTTAGAACCTCCCTGGAGGTCAATAGGTTCTTAACCGGTAACTGACTCTGCCCCATATTACCAGAGCTCACACTCTCTCCATTTTCCTATCTTGAGGTCAGGTTCCCCCAGGACTAGGAAAGTTGGTTTGTTTTTTGTTTTTTTGTTTTTTCTTAATTTTTATTTATAATATATAAGTACACTGTAGCTGTCCTCAGACACACCAGAAGAGGGCATCGGATCCCGTTACAGAGGGTTGTGAGCCACCATGTGGTTGCTGGGAATTGAACTCAGGACCTCTGGAAGAGCAATCAGTGCTCTTAACCACAGAGCCATCTCTCCAGCCCTACAGAAAGCCTTCTTGAAAGCAGATGTCCTGCTCTGCTTTGCTCTGACCCATCCCAAGCAGGCTCCCGGGTCACATTCTGCATTAAAGAAAGGGAGTTAAGGATGTGTCAGTGGGCATTTAGTCCTCCCTGAGACAGGAATGGAGCCCCAGCCTAGGGATGATGAGTAGCCCTTCCACGGGGAAGAGAAACCGTGCAGCCTTCCTGGTAGGGAGTGACCTGGACGAGGCCAGTAGCTGGGCATTTGAGAGACAGTGAGAAGAGAGTTGGGTTGAACAGGATGGACTTGCAGTGCCAGGGTGGCGTACAGATTTCCCTCTGTGGTCAATGAGAGAATTGTTGAACAGGTCATCACCTATTAACACTGACACTGCAGGAAAACTAGTCTGGACATGGGCTTCCCGTTAGGTGGGGGTCGCCTCTTAGGGGATACTATCCTTGTGTATTGACCATCCCAGCTCCTTGTCTCGTGACCACCCCAGGACAGCCTTGGGTGTTTGTTTATTTCATTCTCTCTCCATTGCCGTTGCTCCAAGTTCATCAGAATTCACACCTGAAGGCCTGTTGCCCATTGGCGAGACTCTAACATTGCCGGTTCTCCTCCCCACTGCCCCCGTGAAGGGGGGATAGAAATGGCAGCAGGCATCTGAAGCACTTACTTCTGCTCTCCATCTTCAGATCCATGCAGTGGCTGACATTCCGAACGAGCACGAGGCATGGAGACCTTTACCTGGCACTTCAAGAACGAGGGCAAGTTTAGCACCACCGCCTTGTGAGACAATGGCAAGTTAAACCTTGAGAGGGGAA